>NC_058419.1:117386477-117398286 GCF_002201575.2 Neomonachus schauinslandi
GAGAATGAGAGAGAGTACATGAGAGGGGGGAGGGTCAGAGAGAGAAGCAGGCTCCTCGCCGAGCAGGGAGCCCGATGCGGGACTCGATCCGGGACTCCAGGATCATGACCTGAGCCGAAGGCAGTCGCTTAACCAACTGAGCCACCCAGGCGCCCCTAAGACAGTTCATCTTATAGCTGCTGCTTTTTTTGCCGTCTTGAAATTGCATGGGGAAAAGAGATATTTCCTTCATTTCATTTCTGTCGGCTTGAAGAAAATAATCACACAATAAAACAATACATACATACATATATACATATTATGACATTGGGTTGTTTGTGATTTTTTGAAGTGAATTCTTTTTGTAAGAACAAAATTAGCATGTTAATTTTGAGTATTCAGGAGGGAGTCACTGTGGTAAGATGAAAAAGCATATATAGAAAACAAAATGCCTGGTGTCAAGAATTATTGGAAAAACAGGAGTCTTCTCTAGGGTTTGTAGGAGATTGGGAGCAGACGAGGTCAAGCAAGGGCACAAACCCAACCGCCATGTTGGAGGACCTGAAGCCTGATACAAATCCTTTGCACACTTGTCTGCATTGCATTTCCCGGAGTTTTCAAGGCCCCGTTGTATTCACATGATCACCTATGGAATTATATTCTGATTCTCTCGCTAGCTGACATGCTGTGTAAGGCGCTGGGTTGAGCCATAAGAGACCGTTTTCAGTCCCTGGCTTGTAGGTGCTCAGGAGCTCTTAGGCCTTCATGACCCCTTGACTTCAACACTGTTTCCCAGACGCCCCAGTTCATACACCATCATCATTGTCTGCAATGACTCAATGCCCTGCCTCTGGCATGACTGATATGATCTAGAAGACTGTGCTTCAGATTCACGGGTTAAAGCTTCACTGCATCATTTCAAGACATTTTGTACTTTGGAAAAATTTTAGATTTGGAGAGAAGTTACAAAGATAGCACGGACAGTTCAGTTTACCCCTCACCATTTCCCCCATTTTCACAACTAAGAAACCTATGGTGGTATGTTCCTATTAACCAAACCCTGGGCTTTATTTGGATTTCTCAAGTTTTCCCATTACTGTTCTTTTTCTGTTCCAGGATGCATTTCGGGGTGCCCCATTATGTTCGGTTGTCACATCTCTTTAGTCTCCTCTGGTGTGTGACAGCTCCTCAGTCTTTCCTTATTTTTCATGACCTTGACAGTCTTGAGGAGTACTGGTCGGTTATTTGATAGAGTGTCTCAAGAATTGGGTTGGTCTGACATTTTTTTTCACGATTAGACTAGGTTATGGATTTTTGGAAAGAACATCACTGTGGTGATATGCTTTTCTTATTACATTATGTCAGCAGTACATGCTCTCCACATGACTTATCACTGTTGATATTAACCTTGATCACCTGGTTTAGTAGTGCTTGCCAAGGTTTGTTTTTCCTTCCTCTGCATATTCGACTCTTTGGCAGCAAGTCACAACATGCAGCTTCCTTGCCAATAAAGGGGGTGGGGAGAGGGGGCTAAGCTCCACTTCCTGGAGAAAGAAGTTACAGAAATTATTCAGCATTTGTTTGCAAGGAAGATTTGTCTCCTTTCTCATTAATTTATTTCTTAAATTGTTCATCTATTTCAGTAAGGACTCGTGTCTATTTATGTTTACCTTGGGTGGTAAGGTAATACTACACTATTATTTTGTCACTGAAATTGTCCAGGTCTGGCCCTTGGGCGCCCTGTAAGGTCAACTTCTGTGTCCCTCTGATTTGTCTTCATTTATTTGTTTTTTTTTTAAATGTTTCCGAACGTTCCAGCACAACAAGATGCTCTAGGCTCATCTTGTATTTTCCCTCTTCGAGTCCCCAAATCACCATTTCTCCAAGGAGCCCTGCTTCCTTTTATTGGAAAATGATATAATTCTTTCAGGTTAATGCGGGCCTTAGTAAGAGTCATGTGCCTTAACCTGCCATGATTGTACTTATTACTACACTAAGTACCTGCTTAGTAAAATTAAATATTAAACTGTGAAATTGCAGGTTCTGGACAAGACTCATGTTGGGGGAAATTACTGCATTTATTTATTTTTTTTTCTTTAAAGATTTTATTTATTTATTTGAGAGAGAGAATGAGAGACAGAGAGCATGAGAGGGAAGCGGGTCAGAGGGAGAAGCAGACCCCCCGCTGAGCAGGGAGCCCGATGCGGGACTCGATCCCGGGACTCCAGGATCATGACCTGAGCCAAAGGCAGTCGCTCAACCAACTGAGCCACCCAGGCGCCCAAATTACTGCATTTATATATAGCATTGGCACTTACAATTAAATAGTGTCTTTGAGGGGCATCTGGGTGGCTCAGTCATTAAGCGTCTGCCTTTGGCTCAGGTCCTGATCCCAGGGTCCTGGGATCGAATCCCGCATCCGGCACCCTGCTCAGCGGGGAGTCTGCTTCTCCCTCTCCCTCTGCCTGCCACTCCCCCCTGCTTGTGCTCTCTCTCTCTGTGTCAAATGAATGGATAAAATCTTAAAAAAAAAAGTGTCTTTGATGAGGGAGCAGAAGGCAAGCTGATACCCCTAAGTGCCCCCCGCCCCCAAGGTGGGATATGGGAGACATTCCTCAGGCACTCCTAGCTGCCCTAAAGCTAAGGGAAGGAAAAAAACCCAAATGGTTAAACTAATAGAGATCACAGTCTAGCAAAACATAAGTCTCCCTCAGTTTAGAAATGTCTTAGTGATTTACAAGAAAAAGCATTCTTATCAATAACCTAACTTCCAGAAGGAAACTCCCAACTGTCTTAACCTTAATGCTTTACTAGAGGGAAAAACAACTTTAACTTGACAATGGCAAGGCCTCCAATATCTTGAAGGTCCTCTTTAGCATACAAAAATTCTTTTGAAAACCTCCCTTTTTCCTAACCCCCAATGCCCAAGTATATAATCAGCCACCCCTCATGACCCCAGTGCAGCAGCTCTTTCTGCCCAGGGGTCCTGTCCCCAGGCTTTAATAAAGCCACCATTTTGCACCAAAGACGTCTCAAGAATTCCTTCTTGGTCCTCGGCTCCGGACCCCACCAACCTCACCTACGTTCAAAAAAATCATCTTCACGCAATAACACATGGCTGAAGAATTTCGTTTTGCCAGATGGGATAAACTCTTATCAACGCATGTTTTATCTTTTGTTATAGTTTTGCCATAAAATAGAAATCTGCGCCATTTGGATTACAAAATTTATCCAGTTAAACTCAGGTTCTGTAAATGTGTTAATCAGCACACCTATTCCAATCTGGAAAGCATTTAAAGGAATCACCAGGAATGGGAAGTCAAATTCCATGGGATTTCCGAGGTGTAGTTCAAGTAGATAAAAAACTAACACTCCATGAATATTTTCATGTTTTGGCATGGTCAAGGCTTACTAGGAAAACAGCACTGGCACCTGGTTTAAAGGATAACTGAATAGCAACCCGAAGGATCGAAGGATCGAAGGATTGAAGGATCGAAGAATCGAGGCCTCCCTAAGGACAAAGTCTCCAGTAGGCCTGGAGCCCTGTGCTTCCATTCCACAGTGGTGAAGTAGAGACCTTTGCCTCCTCTTCCCGAGGGGATCTGTCTACAGATCAGAGCAATGAAATCCTTTCTCTCTAGAGGGGAAAATGGATAGATGTGTTAGTAGTTCCTATATAAGCTCTGGGGTTCATAATTCTGGCATTCTTCTGTGTTGGAAAGCATCAACACACAGCTAGATACATTTGGCTTTCACTGAATTGCCCTCACAGAACTGGGGCTCTGGGAAGAGCTTCTTTGTGAGCAAACAGTCTATATCTGATCCAGAGGCCTGGGGAGGGGGGATGTATGTGCACACGCATGTGTGTATAAACATATAATGGTGACAGGCTGATTTGTTAGCTTGAGAATAACATTTCAGACACTTCACTGTTTCCGACTCAACAATGAGCACAAATACCCCAAGGAAACCGGGATGTATTTCCATAGGCACCCCCTGGTTTGGCGATAAGATGTCATTGTTGACTGGGATCTCCCCTGATTTCTCTGTGTCCATTCTATTAATGCTATTAAAATATTTTGAGTATCACCCATGATGAGAAACACCAAACGTCCTAAGCTCCATGGGAAAAATGTCTTTACTTTAATGCAAGCAAATAGAAAGAGTAGGCCAAGATTTACTTCTGCCCAGACATGCCTCATGACAGATTTTAGTCAAATCTGTTCTTTCAGTGGTTTTTCACTCTGGGTCTCAGCACGCAAGGTCAGTTCACAGAGGGTGTGTTTATGTGAATTTTCAACTCAATTTCCGGTGTTTCATTTTGTTTCATCTTTCAACTAACAACCCTGAAAAGAAAAAAGAATTAATCATAACACTTTGTACTTCTTTTGCACATTTTTTCCTCCTGAGGAGATGATAAGACTTCACACTGAGTTCCACAGAGATGGAGAAAGAAGTCTCTAAGGTAGACAGACTGCAAGTATTTTCATAATTGTCCAGATGAGGGAAATGCAGCTAGAGAGAGGTTTCCAACGGCCAGTACTGGAAAATAGCAACGTGGGTAAATTTCCTGGCTATCATAGTGCACAATAGTCAAAAGTTTGATGAGATCATTTGAGTTAGGCAGCTCTTTGTAAAACGTAAGAGGAAATCCCCAAAAGAAGACAGAATTTTAAGAAAAGAATATTTCCAAGTTACAGAAAGATTATCATTATTGTCAAACGTCTCTGGGAAATAACTAACCCCCTACACACATAGGTTCATATAAGCCCAGGATAGGTTTTTAAACCCAAATTGTGTATATTAAACTAATGAAATATGAGGTAGAATTCCTTGAACAAATTTGTTCTGCTTAAAGAGCCTGAACTGGTCACAGGTAGCATGCGATAACTGCATGCAGGATGGGTACATGACTTGGGTCGGATGATGTGCAACAGACAAAAAACTATCTTCCCAGTGTCAATATACCTACTACAATTAGGGACATCTACTCACCCTTTGGCTTGATGGTTGCTTAATATCTAATTGTTATCTAGCCAGTGAGAGCTTTCTTTTCTCTTAAAGAGATATTCAGGGGCGCCTGGGTGGCTCTGTTGGTTAAGCATCTGACTTCAGCTCAGGTCATGATCTCAGGGTCTTGGGATCTAGCTCAGTGGGGAGACTGCTTCTCCTTCTCCCTCTGTCCTTCCCCCTGCTCGTGTGCGCACGCGCGTGTGCTGTCTCTCTCTCAAATAAATAAATTCTTAAAAAAAGAGAGAGAGATGGGGCGCCTGAGTGGGTCAGTTGGTTAAGCATCTGCCTTTGGCTCGGGTCGTGATCCCATCAGGCTCCCTGCCCAGTGGGGAGCCTGCTTCTCTCTCTCTTTCCCTCTGCCTCTCCTCGGGCTTGTGCTCTCTCTCTCAAATAAATAAATAAAATATTAAAAAAATATATAAATAAACATTTGCTTTATTAAAAAGAGAGAGAGGGAGAGATATTCACAGAGCCAGCTTTCTTTGTTTTTTAAATTCTTTTCAAAAATAATGTGTCATAGTTTCCTTTTACTTCCGATCTTTACTGTATATCACCTCAATGTTAATTTTTAAAATACCATTTCCTTTGGCTCACAAAATGAGCTGCAATAGAATGCTCTGAGAGCCAGGAAAGAGTCACCATGTTGCTCAATGATTTCAAGTTCATTGTTGTTACCAGAAACCAACCTGGTGCATATAGCTTTAGTGGGGAATGTATGAATCTGCAAAATAATATGCAGAATTCTGTGTATGCACTGTCCAGGAGCAAGGTTCATTACTGTCATCAGATTCTCCAGAAGTGTCTGGGACCCAAATTAATAAGCCTTGGTCTAAAGCAATGTTTGTCAACCTTTCTATCTCTTTAGACATTTTTGCTAATAGACCACCGCCCACGCATGAAATTTCATCAAAGATTTATTTAAATTGTTTATATACTATATTTGTATCTGTGCTTTATACATGAAAAGAATAAAAGATTTTTGTCTCTAAAAAGCAATTTTTGCCCAGGATGGAGTGATATCAGCCTCCACTGAGAATGCCTGGTCTATAGGGTCACAACCGAATCCCTCTATCTGGTTCCCTGCCTGTCCCTTCTGCTCCCTCCAGCACTAACCAAGCTCTAGCTGGCAGTTTCTTACGGGCAACGCCCAGCATTCCAGCCTGAAATTCACTTGCACAGTCATATCTTTCACTGGGCCAGCAACTCCATGAAGTTCATATTAGATGCTTTAACTCACTCTTCCTCTAAATTCCTAAAGGTATTTCCATCTCAACAATGTGTTCATGGCATCATCAGCTTTGGCTTGGTTGTCTTTCCTCCTTGGAAATCTCCTTTTCTTCCATGACATAGATCAGGAAAATATATAATAGACCCATGGCATAATTTTTATGTTTGTGTTTTAGATAGCAGGCAGTCTTGCCCCACCATTATTAGGTATCTAATTTTGAGTAGACAGCTAATTGACTTTGCCAGGCACATTCCTCCTTCTCAAAAGTTTTCCTCTGAAGAACCACTTGCCACCCCTTTAACCCATGTTTATGTTGAGGTGACTCCCAAAATTTGGCTCCTTTGGTAGTCACATGATATAGGCCTAGACAATGATCACATCCCACTGGGACCAGTGACATAATTTGTGGGATTTATTTATTTTTTTTTAAGACTTTATTTCTTTGTGAGAGAGAGAAAGAGAGAGAGCATGCACACGAGCAGGGGGAGGGGCAGAGAGAGGGGGAGACAAGGAGACTCCCCGCTGAGCCCACTCCATCATGACCTGAGCCGAATTCAAGGGTCAGCTGCTCAACAGACTGAGCCACCCAGGCAACCCCATGCTATGCAGTTTAAAATGAAAATGCAGGGGGGCGCCTGGGTGGCTCAGTTGGTTAAGCGACTGCCTTCAGCTCAGGTCATGATCCTGGAGTCCGGGGATCGAGTCCCGCATCGGGCTCCCTGCTCAGCAGGGAGTCTGCTTCTCCCTCTGACCCTCCCCCCTCTCATGTGCTCGCTCTCTCTCTCTTAAATAAATAAATAAAATCTTTAAAAAAAAAAAAAAGAAAATGAAAATGCAGGGTGCTTGGCTGCCTCAGTTGCAATAATATACAAATCTTGATCTCAGGGTCACAAGTTCGAGCCCGACATTTGGGAATACAGATTACTAAAAAAAAAAATAAAATAAAATGAAGACGGAGGACTCCTTGTTCAAAAATTAATACTAATTTCAAAGTAGTGGAGGATTAGAGCAAGCATGGGACCCTTCTAAGTGCAGAGTCCTGTGTGACCACACAGATTTCACACCTAAGTTGGCCCTCCATCCCATGCTTGCCGCCACAGTTAATGGTTCAGGAATGGATACCAAAGAAATCAAGATTGTTAGACCTATACTTTCTATGGGAGGGAAGACTGAGAAAGAGAAACACTCTTTCTGCCAGATCCAAAGTTTGCAACATGTATCCCCGAAACTGACAGCGGTCCAGAGAATCTGCCTGAAAATGAAGCCAGGACAGAGGGAAACTCAGCTTGGAGAAAGAAAAGATACCGAGTCCTGGTAACATTGTTGGAGCCCTTGGATCCAGACCTACCACTGGAAATGAGTCACCAAAACCCTCTTTGTTCTCAAAGCACTCAGAGTTGGAATTTCTGTCACTTGCAACCGGAAGAGCCTTGACTAACAAAAAGCTATGTTTTAGGGATGTAGGTGGAGAGAATTAACATGGTACCCAGAACAGATAAATATTAGCTGCTATAATTATAATGATTGATACGTCAAACTCTGAAAACACTGCCAATCTTTTGCACTTGCGATGCATCATACACACTACTTTATATTGTTGATTTAGGTTTATGACAACCACATTTAAAGCTTTTTGAGAATACAGGATATTTTAAAAAATATTTCATTAAAACCTAGACTTGAAGAGGAAAGATATACTCATAAGTATGTCAATATGATTGTGTTAAAATATGACATGAATTGATTCCTAATTTAGCAACCTGGAGGAAAATTAAGTATAGATAAGAGCGTTTGCAATAGGTGATTTCATTTGACAGAAACAGAAAATTCTCTGAGGTGCAACTCAAAATTTGTGAAGTTTCTAATTTATTATGACTTGTAGCGAAGGCTCTATTCCAGGAAATTTACATCCATTGGGAATATGAGATTGAAATATGTTTTACCCTATTTATATATTTTTTGAAAAATTATTTCAATCATGAATGTTACATTGAATCATTGCAGTCCTTCAATTAATTGAAAAAGGAGAATATCTGTAGATTTTTAGGCACAGACTTACAAATTTCCTGAAGGCCATGAAAAGTAAAAGTAGGTAAAAGCAATATTCACAATTTCCATTTGACTGAGAAGTTAATGGTGGGGCTGTCAAAAAAGATAAGGGAAGATGTAAACACTGGGGAGAACTCCTACTCTCAGATGCTGGGACAGTACAAAAACTATATACACACCAATTACTGTCCAGACACTTGTCATGTCAAATTTATAAAAATACAGCAAAGATTTATTAAGAATCACTGCACATAATAAATATTTGCAGCCAATGAAACTGAATTTTGTTAGCTTCAACTTTATTTCCCTGTTATTCTTAGTAGGATTTTCCAAAAGTTACACCATAGCTTTTTTGTGTTGTTCAAGAAATCATGGGCTATTTACATTTTTCTCCTTAAAATTAAGAGTCCTTGTTATGAAGCCAAAATACTGTCAAGTCTAGTCAATATCCCTCCTTTGAGGTCCTTCAGTAGATGTGGGTTTATTTTGGTTCCTTCTAAATTCCCGCTTGCTGACTGTCCTTCCTCTCAATCCAGGCTGCTTCTCTTTGCATACCCATGAGATTTCACCCCTCTTATATGTTTTATATGTGGTTTTGACAACTCATCTAAATGAACTTTGGATAAGAAAACACAATTATATATTTGAATACATATTTTGACAAGGGAAAAAATATTAATTACAAAATCACAGGCCTTTGTATTTAAAGGGAACAGTTCCTACCTGTGGGAACTTTGCATCTACTGCCCGTTATTCTATTGTGAGAGTTAAATCAGTATTTTTGTCAGTGGATTTTGGAAAAAGTACTGTGAATTGTTACTTAATAAATTTTGTCACTTCCTAACTCAATAAAAGATCTATTTGAATGCACTGTAATTACAATGCATTTCTAAAAGAAAACTCTATTTTCTCTCTGAACTAGATCTTGGGCTTACTGCACCGAAAACAGGAAGGGCATATCGAAAATAGAGTAGATGTTTTTATTCTTCCGAGAACAATATCTAATTTGAACACATCAGCTTTCTCTTCCCCAAATTTAAAATTTAAAATCATTGCTCAACCAAGCAAGTCACAAGTGCCCAACACTGTAAGAGTTTCTGTAACTAAATGTTTGAGGAAGGCAGTTTTGCTCAAATAAGAGTTATAGGAATATTTCAACAAAGTGAGCAATTATGCCCTAATGGGAAGGTTCTTCTGCCACTTTTCCAAACCTCCTTATTCTTGTTTACTATTTCCACTTTACCTACCCATTTCTATAAGTAATTCTTTCCACTCCACCATTATTTCTCATTTGCTTTTATTTTCTCAAACATACTACTGATATGCTAGAAGGTATGTTTATTACTTAGTTAGTTAACCAATAAACCATTTCTCAACCCAAATCCGGCAGCGTATTGGATGTGCAGCCCAAATGACTTTTCTGTGCTTTAGAATTATCTTGGATAATGGACAGGCAAATTTTGTCAGTTTCCAAATTGAAAATTCTGCCATTTACCTTATTCCTCCTGGCTCCAATCTTGATGCCAATATAAAATTTATAATGCAGTACTGAAGAGGTTCAAAGCAAGTCTCTAAAAAATGTGCCCCTTTGGCACGAGAAGTAGTTTGAGCTGAAGGCAATTGAGACCCTATGGGCTAAACACAAACTTCTGCCCCTCCCTTGACAACCTAGAAAAATCTAAATTGGGGTCTTCTCTAGACTGAGATTGATTACCAGCGATACATTTTATCTGAGTGACCTGTCTGTATGGAAGGGCAAACATGAATTACCACACACCTGCTCTTCTTCTTCTTCCCATTGAAGCCCCAGGCCCCTATCCTGTTTGTTAGCTCAGGATGGCACTGCTATTTCATTTTATATTTCTGTCATCGAACCTCTCAAATTTGAGGGGCTCCTGTATGAATGAAATTAAATTAGACTTTTTCAAGTTAATCTGTCTCACGTCAATTTAGTTCTTAGACCAGCTGGAAAAACCTTTGCATGGTAGAGGAAATTTCCTCCTCTCCAGCCTTCTCATGCCCTGAACTTGCCCCTTTCCATTTTGGAGGGTATTTTAATGCTGTCCTTATTTGAATAAATCCATTTAATAACTAAGGCTGCTGTTTTCAAAAGACATTACTTTTGCTTAGCCTTATGTGTAAGGGAAAAGAACTGTCAGCATTTTGTCTATCTCCTTTTGAAGAAAGTTGACATGTATCATGCTGTAACAGGTATCATTTAGCAAAAAACAGTTTCTATTTTAAAGGCAGATAACTTCCCAAGGATGTCTTGAAGTAAAAACACAAAATATCTGGTTTTCATTATAACCTCACACTTGCAGAGACAGATAACAGTGTTGCTATTGTTTTGTTTATGAAACCAGGATGCTCATCTAAATGTCTGAAAGCCATTTTCTTTTCTCTTTCTTTTTATCACTGACTTGTTAGGCAGGAACCTATTCCTATTCACTTCCAGATTATGTGCTTTCAATCTTTTTTTTAAAGGAGAGAGCATGGGACAGTTTTGCATGATCAGTCAACCTTGTGGAGATCAAATGAAATGCATACAGGTTAATTGCAACCCATGAAGGAATGTACAAATGGCAGGCATTATTGTCACTCATGAATGGTTTAGTTGGTGACTTTGGGGAAGAATATGCAAAGTTTGACATCCTGTTCATCTCTTATTGCACAATGTAGTGGCAAAAGACTGCCTTTTTGGTATCTTTCAGACTAAGGATAGAGTAAAAAGGAGCCGATGTTAAGTATATGCCTTTGGTTGACTTCATCTCCTTGAGACTATTGTCTGTCTCATTCCCAGAAAAGGGGGAAATAATGCCTAATCCAGGGGCGCCTGGGTGGCTCAGTCGGTTAGGCATCTGCTTTCGGCTCAGGTCATGATCTCAGGGTCCTGGGATCGAGCCCCAAGTCGGGCTCCCTGCTCCACGGGAGCCTGCTTCTCCCTCTGCCTGCTGCTCCCCCTGCTGCGTGCTCTCTCTGTCAAATAAATAAATAAAATCTTAAAAAATAAAATAAAATGCAACTTAAAAAAAAAAAGCCCAACCCAGAAGATGCTGTTAAAATTAAATAAGCTTACTGAATATTAGAGAACTTGATCCATAGAAGGCTTCTAATACTGATTTATCATCTTCTGCTAAAAACTCTAGCTCCCTCCAGCTTTTAAAAATATTTATTTATTTTAGAGAGAGCATGAGTAGGAGGGGCAGAGAACCCCAAGCCGACTTCACACTGAGCCCCAACGTGGGGCTCGATCTCCCGACCCTGAGATCATGACCTGAGCCGAAACCAAGGGTCAGACACTTAACCAACCGCACCACCCAGGCGCCCCTTATTGTGCTTATTTCTTATCGCACTTCCTTGTGGCATTGATGAAGGTGTTTTGCAATGACCCGGAACAACCCAACCACCGGATCAGAAAAGTACTGATAGCAACAGAATGCATTGAAGACCACACCCCACAAGACCTTTCCCTGCCCATGACTATGGGCTGAACACATACTGATCCTCCTCCAACTCCCCCCCCCCCCCCCCCCCCCCCCC
>NC_058419.1:117398386-117434004 GCF_002201575.2 Neomonachus schauinslandi
TCCCTGCCTGCACTGACGGCCCCAAAGCTTTCCTATACAACTCCAGGTGTCCATCTTGCAGGCCGAGAAGTCAGCTGTTAAGGCTTCAGCCTGCCACCTCCCTGAGACACAGGCACCCGAAGTAAATCTCTGGCTTTCTCTGTTCCAAACCTCATTTCTTGAGTTATTGGTTTCTCTTGTGACAAGTTTATTTGGCAACACTGTTGGCAAACCCAGCCAGAGGCTATGCCTTCGATTTGTCTAGACCCCTCAGGATTCCCCAGGACACAGCACTCTGCTGTGGCAGCTACAGGGCTCACCAAACCAATTCGATTCCTGAGTTAGCAGCAGTGATAGATCAATCCGCAACAAACTGAGTTCAAGAGTTACTAACAGGCCAGGCTCCGATTTGAAAAACAATGACCCCTTTGTTAATCTTTTCTTTGCATATGAACCACCAGAGCCTGCATTGGGGCAGCTCCTGAATACATCAGGGGGCCTGGCATTGGAGATTAGCTCCTCCTGGAATCAAAAAAACACACTTCCAGAGTGTATCTAATTTGTCAAAGATGCCCGTTAAAGAAATTATGTTTATATATGACAAACATTTATATAAAATACTCTATTACACACAGGCAGAATTTCCTAGATCATATTTTTTTATATGAAAATAAACACAAGCTAAAATATAACATTAAATATAAATATACATATATACTTATCACAGGTATTACATTTTTTAAAGCAGAGTTAACGGGGCGCCTGGGTGGCTCAGTCGTTAAGCGTCTGCCTTCGGCTCAGGTCATGATCCCGGGGTCTGGGATCGAGCCCCGCATCAGGCTCTCCGCTCCACGGGAAGCCTCCTTCTCCCTCTCCCACTCCCCTTGCTTGTGTTCCCTCTCTCGCTGTCTCTGTCTCTGTCAAATAAATAAATAAAATCTTTAAAAAAAATAAAATAAAATAAAGCAGAGTTAACTACTTGCCAAATTCTAAAATATGTATATGTCTCTTAATATGTTCTTTGGTTTATAAATATACAAAGGAAAGCACGAATTCATAATAATGAAAACAACCCCAAAGATAACTACTTTCCCCCCCCAATAAGGCCTCTGAAGTCCCTGGCATATATTTTTCAATATAAA
The DNA here is from genome assembly GCF_002201575.2 of Neomonachus schauinslandi. NCBI lineage: Eukaryota > Metazoa > Chordata > Mammalia > Carnivora > Phocidae > Neomonachus > Neomonachus schauinslandi. The sequence goes on from NC_058419.1 coordinate 117,399,508, forward strand.
ACCCCTGACCCCACAGCTTCTAAGGTCAGGTCACTATTTTTTTCTGGAATCCCCTCAAAATGTCATCACTTTAGAGAAATACACTTTACAGGACATTGGAAAGCTGCAGTCAGATACATGTTTTTTTTTTTTTTAAAGATTTTATTTATTTATTTGAGAGAGAGAATGAAAGAGAGAGAGCACATGAGAGGGGGGAGGGTCAGAGGGAGAAGCAGACCCCCCGCTGAGCAGGGAGCCAGATGCGGGACTCGATCCCAGGACTCCAGGATCATGACCTGAGCCGAAGGCAGTCGCTTAACCAACTGAGCCACCCAGGCGCCCCAGATACATGTTTGTAAACATCCTTTTAAATGGAATAACAAGATATATTTGCATATATCTTCCTAGAATCCTGACAAGGACAGGATACAAAATGGGAGCTTTGCAGCAAGACTTAGGCTTCACAGAACTAGAATTACTTGACATTTTTAAAAACTAGGTTTACCATAATACTGACTTTTTAAAAATTTAGTTTAATAAAAGAAAGGAAAATACAGTCATGTAGTTTTATATATTGCTGAGTGGGTCATAAATTAGGCACTAAACTTTCTCGAAGCAAACATGGAGGGAAATCTAGCCAGGCATACAACTCACGGAGTCTATAAGATAAAACTCACAGCATTTAAAAGAAGCACAGCTATTTAAATACTTAAATGAAACAGATGTTTCTCCTGAAATGTTTCTTCATGAGGGGGCTGGGCAAGATAATGGAAACAACCAAGACTCCAGCTTTCTTTTTTTTTTTTTTTTTTAAGATTTTATTTATTTATTTGAGACAGAGAGAATGAGAGAGACAGAGAGCACATGAGAGGGGGGAGGGTCAGAGGGAGGAGCAGACTCCCTGCAGAGCAGGGAGCCCGATGCGGGACTCGATCCCGGGACTCCAGGATCATGACCTGAGCCGAAGGCAGTCGCTTAACCAACTGAGCCACCCAGACGCCCGACTCCAGCTTTCTTGGACCTAGTCGTTAATCTAGCAGGATTTGGGCCTGTGAGTTCAGTGCCAGCTACAGCTTTGGAGAGTTTGTGTAAAGACCTGGGGTCCTGGGGCGCCTGGGGGGCTCAGTCATTGAGCATCTGCCTTCAGCTCAGGTCATGATCCCGGGTCCTGGGATCGAGTCCCGCGTTGGGCTCCCTGCTCCGCGGGGAGCCTGCTTCTCCCTCTGTGGGCTGTTCTCTCTGTCTCTCTCTTTGACAAATAAATAAATAAAATCTTAAAAAAAAAAAAAAAAGACCTGGGGTCCTGGGTAAGGAGCAATGATTTGAAGGCACTCACATGTGGAGGAGGTTGCTGTAGGTAAAAATAGAGGGCTAGATGTATATTTTGCAATATGGATAAATGTCACAAAGTTAGTGTGCTCTTTGTAGTAGTACAAAACTAGAACCAACCCAAATGTCCATTAGTATTGTCTGCAGTTGCAAAACAGAGCAAGGACTTCTGTATTTCTCCAGCGAGTGATCTCCAGAATGCAAGGTAAAGTGAAAATCATGGTGGAACAAAGCATGTTTAGTATGCTACTGTTTATTTTAACACCAAAGATAGGTGTTAAATTAATGAAAAAAAGAGGCCATTAGACTGGCCTGGCTCCAATGCCAAGGCGGCCTACTTAAGCAAACCGAAATCTAAGCCTTTAAATGCCGCAAGTCGGTAAAATCAGTACACTAAGAACAATCAAACACAAGAGCCACGTAGGCTTTAAACTACAGCCAATCAATCATTCCTTTACTTTGCTCCTGCCTTTTGTCTAGAAGTCTTTGCCCAGCTCCTGTCACTGGAGTGTTCCTAACAACTTCCGGTTTGGCTCTTCCCAACTAGAATCGATTTTTGCTAAAACAAACTCAAAATTATTAATATGCCTTAGTTTATCCTTAATCAAAGGATGGAATAAAAACTAGAAAAAAGTAAAATATTACCTCTGAGGGAGAGACAGAAGAAGGTGGAATGGACAGAGAGAAAATTTCATCTTTGAATACATCTCATTTTAGAGATTGCACATTAGGACCAGGTATAGGTTTTAAATACTTATAGAACCAGATTGAATGTAAAAAGGAACTTTTATAAATAAAAGCAAAGTGAAAGAAAAGAACATAACTGTGAATTGAGTTGGTGACTAAGTGTAAAGAAAGGAAACATTTCAATTAAATTTAAAGCACAGAAATGTAACTAAACATCTCTAGTTGTTCCCTAGGAGAGGGTAAAATAAAAGATATATATAAATATTCACAAAAACACATATGTAGATGATGTATATATATGAAAAATGGAATCCATTAATATATAAATACATGGGACTATATATACTATATTCCTATATATTATACTCACTATGAAGGAGAATATGTACACACAGAGAGACAAAGATATGCATATGAGCATGCATATGGGGGGGCATTATGTGAATCAAGAATGATTAATGTTCTACGAATTGAGGAGTATTATGAAATCAATCTTCCTCACCCAAGGACCAAAACAAAAAAAAAGGCTGTGTATATACGGAGAACAATTTTTTTTTGCTACATCATTTGGCTCTGAAAATGAATACTCTTTAACAAATGGGTTGGAAAACTGAGCTCAAAGTTGAAGCTGCAAACACAGTAACGGTGGTTCTTGCACTTGGCAATGCTATGGTGCAATATTCAATCCCACACCTCAGTGAATCCCAAATAAATCATTCTACTCTTTCCTGCGGAGAAATATCAGATATAATACTCTTGTTTATTTATTTATTTTATTTGTATGAGTTTTACTTTTCAAGGAAGATGCTAACTAACACCTTTAAGTTCATTATGTGTGAGTTTAGTCTAGGAATTTGAGCTTGGTTGTGTTCCACACCTAACATAGAGCTCTACCCTAGAATATTAATAGAACTAACTGTCTATCAATAGCAGAAATTTTAATTATGGTTTGAAAGACTCAGGAGTCTGAAGCCTCTACTACATACCTGTCACTTTTTAACGCGCTATCCATCTCCTCCCTGTTGGAAAAGTATTTCCCCAGCTTCTAAAATGTTCTATTTAAGAAAGACATAAATGCAATTTCTAACTAAAATCGACCCTGTCACAGGGAAACATTTAAGCTAGGATTACAAAAAATTATACCTTCTCAGGTTAAGAGATGTAAATCTCACTAACTTTATGCATTAGATGCCTTATTCCCCTCATTGCTATTCTGGTAAACTGAATGCATATAATAGAGTTTTATAGGAAATCGTGGCTCAGGGAGTTATTATGTGTACTAGCACCAAAAAAAGGGGGGGGGCAGTTCTGAGGTTCAAAGGATTGGGAAAATGCTGGGTTGAAGGGCGTGAAAATGATTTCTTTATTCAGAACATATAATGCTAGGGAGCATTATGGTTCTCCAAAAAAAGGCAGAAAGTAAGGCAGAGTTTCCAAACTTCTATTCCTTGGAAGCCTTTGCTTTCAGAGTGTTTTGTTGGACGAGTGTTCAGTGAACCACAGTTGGGGAAATGTCGGTATATGGCCGTGGATACTGCCAACAATAGGTACTGAGGGCTAGCAGCATGGAGCCCATTAAATCTTTTTTGTAACTCTGACTCAACCAAATGCAGAGGTTGGCAAATTTAGTGAAGAAAAATAAGTCCTTCTCCAAAGACACATCCTGGGCTTTTGTATTAGTGACCTTCTACAAAATACAAAATTTGTAGGAATTAATCAAGAAAATGAAGCTTAATTTGCAGCAATAGAATATAAATGAAAAAGATCTATATAATTTAATGGAAAATAAATAATATTAATATTAGGTAAGAAATAGAATTTTGGATTCGGATTGTAGGAATCAGATTTGTGAAATAAATGACATTTTTTCTTCTCAGAATCTTCCAAAGAGGAGGCTGGGTTGTTAGCAGTTCTGAGCTCACCTAGGAGAGGAAAGCTATGGGGCAGGAGGGTAGGGGGGGTGGGGGGTTGGAGGTGGGACCCATAACTCCTTGAGTTCCCCATCCCCAACAGACACAAAACAACCTGTGGAATTCCTACTACTATTGGCTAGAAGTGATTTTTTTTCTCTTTTTAAGATTTTATTTATTTATTTATTTGCCAGAGAGAGAGAGAGAGGGAGTACGAGCAGGGGAAGTGGCAGGCAGAGGGAGAAGCAGGCCCCCCACTGAGTGAGGAGCCCGATGCAGGACTCTATCCCAGGACTAGGATCACAAGGCCGAAGGCGGATGCTCAACTCACTGAGCCACCCAGGCGTCCCTAGAAGTAATGGTTTTTTAAAGCTGATAATCTGGGAACGTTTGTGTGTGTGGACACCTTTTGCTAGCTGCAGCTCTATCATCCTCATGCTGCATATGAGATCCCTGAGAACAGAGGTGAAAACAGGAAGTTTTTCAAAGAAGTCAAACTTTTGCAAAAAGAAAAAAAAATTAAGCTGGAACTCCAAGGAAAGCAGTCTCCTTACAAACCTTTACAGTCCTGGGCACTATCCATGGTTCTGAGCTGCCTCCAAGGGAAACTCATAATGAGGAGTCAAGCCCCTGAGCTGGGCTGCCGGGGCCTTATTTGCTTTCATCACCAGTCTCATTTTTGCTTCTCAGAAAGGGATTAGCCTACCACTTTCCAGATCCATGCCTTCCTTATGATGGTGAAAACCTAATCTTCTGCCTGGCCCGCACGGAAAAGACAGTGTCTACTACATACCATCAGTAGCTTGTCTCCTGTCCATTCAGGTGTTGACTGTGTGCCATGCTCTAGGCTAGCTGCCCAGTTCCCTACACATTCCTATTAGGTTACTTCTCATTCAAGCAGTCCACAGAGAGGTGGAGAAAATATCAGAAAAGGAAGCCATAATGGAGTGACACTCTTTAATGAGAACCAAAGGACAGTAGAGGGTAGAATTCACTGCAGTTATATTAGGTGTCATCATGTTGGCATGTGGCCAAAATGGGTGAAATGCACATTTTCCATAGAACTGGATAGGATTCCAGACTATAGCATTTAGCAGTTACACGACTTTGGGCAAGTCAACTTTCCTGAGGTTCAAATTTCAGAAAGCATTAAACCACGATATTGTAATAATTGAATGACATGAGATGGGAATGCATAACCCAGAGAACTGGAATAGTATACTACTAAAAGGCCCTCTTTAGGGTTATAACACCCCTTATAAAATCCTTTTCATTTAAACTTACCTTTTTTTCCTGTTTTACAATGCCCAGGTATCAATGAGATAGCTTTGTTGTTAGTGAAGTGATCTCTTTCATCATCTTGAATTTCAATAATAATAATATAGTGGAGCGTACATCCAATGGGGCAAAATTTCTTTTCAGGATAATCATATTAAGAAGCTAACTAAAGGGGCGCCTGGGTGGCTCAGTCGTTAAGCGTATGCCTTCAGCTCAGGTCATGATCCCAGGGTCCTGGGATCGAGCCCCACATCGGGCTCCCTGCTCTGCGGGAGGCCTGCTTCTCCCTCTCCCACTCCCCCTGCTTGTGTTCCCTCTCTCGCTGTGTCTCTCTCTCTCTGTCAAATAAATAAATAAAATCTTAAAAAAAAAAAAAAAGAAGCTAACTAAAGATGAAACAAACAGAATCTTAAGATCTAATTTCCCCCTATTTTAGAATTAATAAGGATATAGAGAGAGACTACAGATACTTAGAAATATATAAAGATCATACTTGTGAATGTGTCATTTAAAATTCTTGTAACGAAAACAGGGCGCCTAGCTGCCTCACTCAATAGAGCTTGCAGTTCTGGATGTCAGGGTCATGAGTTTGGCCCCAAGATGGGTTTAGAGATTACTTCCAAGAAATGAAGCAAAACAAAATAAAAATAAACAAAATTCTTGTAATGCAAGAAAAATTCTTGTAATGTACCTTTTAATCCCTGAAAAGTGATTTACATCTAGAGGTTATCAAAATGGATGAGGTACAGTTAGAAACTTTAATCCCAAAGTCTTTCATTCAAGAACTATGTGTTTTTGTCATTTATAATTTCTTTCATTCTTTGATAAATTAAACCTATCCTGCGCCAACCTACTTCATTGTTAAAGTTCACATTGTTATCGCAAAAGCCATACCTCATCACTGGAGAGAAGGTAGAAAATATAGATTAAAAAAAAAAATGGGGGTGCCTGAGTGGCTCAGTCGTTAAGCGTCTGCCTTCGGCTCAGGTCATGATCCCGGGGTCCTGGGATCGAGCCCCGCATCGGGCTCCTTGTTCAGCAGGAAGCCTGCTTCTCCCTCTCTCTCTGCCCCTCCCCCAGCTCCTGCTCTCTCTCTCTCTCAAATAAATAAATAAAATCTTTATATTAAAAAAAAAAATCACACCTAATTCTATACTCCATTGTTAATGTTTTAGTGTATCTTTCCTTTTTTTAAAATTTTATTTATTTTTTTAGTGTATCTTTCCATGTATTTTCTATTTTTACTGTATTTTTCCAGTATTTTCTGTTTAAACATTTTATATAAATTAGTGGAATCATACTTCCCATATACTTTTTTATCCCTTATCATTATGCCATAAGCCTTTTGTCATATTTAAAATTCGTTATAAAGATAATTTCAATGGTTGAAAAATAGCTTGTGATACATCTATCATATATTTATTTAATGTTTACTGTAATGTTGGGTATTAAGGTTGCTTTCCATTTACTTTAATATGAAAATTATCCCAAAAATTATTTTTATATATGAAACATTTCTACGTTCATAATTACATCCCAAGGATATAATCCCTGAAGTAGTTCTCCTGGGCCAAAGGAAATGAATAATTTTTTTTCAATTACTTGTATCATTTATAGTATTATAACAGTAATTTTAGACCACAAGATTTTCAAAATCCTTAATAATTGACTTATAAATCATAACTCCATAGAAATTCACTCATCCCTTTACTTTGACTTCAAGTTCCCAAAAACACTGATCTCAGAGGATACACCAAAAAGTGGCATGAGTCAGGTTACATCTGACCTCAAATTTCACTGGGCTAAGTTTTAGTGAGAATGCCAGTGTTTAAAGGTGGGGGGCATGGAGAATCGACTCCTCTATATGTTAGAGCAGAGACTCAGGTGATGTAGGCGTGCTCTTGGTCACCACTGAGCAGAGGCGCCTCAGCTGGAACGAAAGCGAAATGGATGTCAACACTGCACCCATGGTCCACGGGCATTTACCCTACAGTGTTTAATACTTTCTGCCTAAGGGTATTTCTTCTGGCAACAGGGTCACCTCAGCCTGAGAAATAACTGGCAAGGTGTTCATGCTTCCAAGTAGTTATCCTTCCACCAATGATAATACCATGGACGCCTGTCCCCCAGTTGGCGCAACTGTGAGTCTTGTTCTACACCGGCTCTAGAGTTCCCCAGAGGAGGACAGAGCCCGCAGGAGCCACGTATTTGATAATGCATCTTCTGCTGACTCCATTCCCTGCGCAGAAGTGCACGCCTGTGTGTGTGTGTGTAAAAGAGAGAGAGGGAGGGAGAGAGAGAGAAACAGGATAGAATTCTTTCTTAATATATCAACTGAGTAAAGATTTGAGGAGGACAATGAAGTGAGCCACAATTATTTATTTCTTCTCCAGCTCATCACCATTGGGGTTGTAGCCAGGTTTTTGCTATTAAAATGGTGCTCTGAATATTTTTTTAAAGATTTTATTTATTTATTTATTTGACAGAGAGAGAGAGAGAGAGAGAGCACAAGCAGGGGGAGTGGCAGCAGGAGAGGGAGAAGCAGGCTTCCCGCTGAGCAGGGAGCGTGATGTGGGGCTCGATCCCAAGATCCCAGGATCATGACCCGAGCTGAAGGCAGACGCTCAACTGAGCCATGCAGGTGCCCCTGCTCTGGATATTTTTGTACAATCTCTTAATATACATGTGCAAGAGCCTCTCACTACTAAATACTTCTGCTAGATGTTAAATTTCTCAATTATAGAGAATACATTGTTACAGGCTGGGGAGGTACACTCTGCTTAGGAATGGATCTGAGGTGTACCTTCCTGTCAGTACTGTTTTTTTATTAAAGACTTTATTTATTTATTTATTTATTTATTTTGACAGAGAGAGACACAGCGAGAGGGGGAACACAAGCAGGGGGAGTGGGAGAGGGAGAAGCAGGCTTCCCGCGGAGCAGGGAGCCCGATGCGGGGCTCGATCCCAGGACCCTGGGATCATGACCTGAGCCGAAGGCAGACGCTTAACGACTGAGCCACCCAGGCGCCCCCTTTCCTGTCAATACCTTAAGCCCCTCCCAGGCAGCTGGATTTAGAGTCCCTCTAGTCCCCCAGAAGATGCCTTTGGTCTTCCTGGAGCCCTCTGGCCTAATGGGCCACCAGTGACTATCTCAAGAACTGCTGTCGCAACAGGACAAGCAAAGTGTCAAGACCAGAGCCTTTGAGAGAGCCTTGACATTGGAAGCCAGTGGGGGCTTACAAGGAGGTGCGGTCACCAGGGTCCTGAAATTGGGGATTGGGCCATCTGGCATCTTCTAAACGGGAGAACACTGTGCACTACCTCCAACAATGGGAGGGAGACAAATTTGTTTCCGCCAATATTTATTGAGGATTCATAATAATACAGACGTCGGGCCTGAGAGCTTTTCAGGCATTATAGCAGAGATTGGCAAACTTCCTGAAAAGGTCCAGATGGTATTTTAAGCTTTGTAGGCAACAGGGTCACAACTACTCAATTTTGCCTTTCTGGCCCCAAAGCGGCTAAAAACAATATATACGCGAATAGGTGCGGGCTGTGTTCCAGCAGTTGTGTTGCTATATGCCTGTACAAAAACAGGAAATTATATTTCATATCATTTTCACATGTCACACAATATTCTTCTTCACCCCTCCCAACCCTTTACACATGGATAAAACCATTTTTAGCTCCAGTGCCACACAGTAAGCGACGGTGCGCTAGACTTTGCTGACCACCGCACTGTAGCAACTGAGACCACCACGTCTGAAGACAGACCACCTGCGATTCAGTTGGTTCAGCTTTTTGAAAGCTCTACGACCTTGGGCAAGCTACTGGACGTTTCTATGCCTCAGTTCCTCACTGGTGAAATAGACAAGCACCGCCACTCTGTAGGATAGTTGTAAGGGTATTGTGATCAGTGACGGACACATAATAAACACTTAATAAATATTATCTTTTTATTATTGCTCTTATCATATTTAATGACTTTTTAGAAGATTTTATTTATTTATTTCACAGAGAGAGAGAGAGAGACAGAGACAGAGAGCACAAGCCAGGGGAGGGGGAGTGGCAGAGGCAGAGGGAGAAGCAGGCTCCCTGCTGAGCAGGGAGACCGAAGCAGGAATTGATCCCAGGACCCCTGGATCATGACCTCAGCCAAAGGCAGACGCTTAACTGACTGAGCCACCCAGATGCTCCTTGCTCTTGTCATATTTACAAGTAAACACAACCATGATCATACAAGTCAGATACTAGTGTTTTAGTGGAGGATGAGGTCAGTGGCAGGTAAAGGCTCAGCTGGATTCAGCTCTGAGGTTTTTCCTCGGTGTATTCATCTGCCACCTCTGCCCCAGTGGCTATGGAGAGCTGAAATGAATGGATCGTACTACAATGTCGCATGGGGAAAATATGGGAAAAAGATTCCATAATCCTAAATACAGCTAAATTATATGTTAACTAAGTACCTTTTGTTGGCTAGCCTGGAATGTTGCCACCACTTTTAACATTATTTCTATGGAAAATTACATTCCACCTTCCAATTTGAGGCTTACAAACCTCTAATTGGAAAACATTCTGGTAATAAGGACACACTGTAATAGAGCTGCCTGTGGGCTACTGAGAACAGGAAGAAAGGCAGTTGGCACGAACTAAAGCTCTCACAATTTAGGATACAATATATTTCCTAAAATGATGGCTGGCATAAAAGTAACATTCATTAGGAAGCATTATGCAAAAATTTGGACAACTCTTTTATTGACATACTGCAACTGCGGCTCAACACGAGGACTCTAAAATGACATTGCTCCTGAACCATTTTTTCAGCTGTTCCTAGCATTGCTTTTAAGCACAACAGCTAACTGTTGGACGATAAAGATAAGTAAAGGGGCTAACTGATAATTAGGGAGTTTTCAGCTCTGCTTTCAAGATTTGCCACTGGCTGGGATGCGTCTTCATTTTTTTCAAATTTTCCTTAGGCTGTGGAGCCCTAAACTGGAAAGACTATTCTATTTATTATTATTATTTTTAAGATTTTATTTATTCATTTGAGACAGAGAGATAGAGAGAGAGAGAGCATGAGCAGGGGGAGAGGCAGAGGGAAAGGGAGAAGCAGGCTCCCCGTGGAGCAGGGAACCTGATGTGGGGCTCGATCCCAGGATCCTGGGATCATGACCCGAGCCAAAGGCAGATGCTTAACCATCTGAGCCATTCGGCGCCCCAGGAAAAACTATTTTAATAAAGGGTTGGCCCATGCATTAAAGTACAGAAAGATTACTCCATACTATTTTCCCCTCCTCCCTGCCTGTCCCCTTGCAGTTTATCACTAAACATCATTACCTTGATCTTTCTAAACTAAGTCTCATTACGGGAGTATGCAGCCTAGACAAGTCTTGTGGTCTTATTAAAATAGCACAAGTTTGAAGGGGGGGGGGAAGCATGGAGAGCCCCTTCCCCCTAACTTGGCAGTGTGTGCTGAACACTTTCCAAGTGAGTTATGCCCATCTGAATTATTTTTGGAAATCTCAGGGGTTTATACTTTTTATAAGTTGCTCACTGTGACTGCCCTAGGGCACACAGCATCCAGGGAGACTTTGATGTATCTTACACTTTGGTCCTGATGACGGGAAGACAGAAATGAGAAAAGCGCTTATTCTGCAGCAGATCCAGAGGGAATGAATGGCTGAGTTCGAAGGAGCAGAGAATGACTCTAGAATCAACAAAATACTATTATCCGATATGCTAATATAAGAGCCTCAGGAGTGTTGGTGACATGCTAGGCAGCGGCGTAGAGAATTCAATAGGATCAGATTTAAAAATCCAAGAACCTGGTGGGTGCTGAGAATATAAAAGAAACAATACTTTGCCCCCAGTTCAAAAATCCTATGATTACACACAAAGGGCATTTACACTAACATAGAGGCAAAACTATACAAATTCCAATTGAGTGGATTAAGCTGAGTGGGGTCTGTGTGTTCATGGAGAAGAAAGGACTAGGTCTTGTATGTAATTCAACTGCAGGGATCTGGGCTGCCTGACCACACCCCTAGAAAGCCCTGCGCTCCCCAACATTGCCCAGGCTGACAGGGATAGCACAACACATTAGGATTCCTCACAAGAACCTGCTGAGGTCCTGGCTGAGACTGCTTGTTGTTCAAAATTTCCAGGAAGCTCAGAAGGCAACCCCCAGATTTCATGGGACAATACAGTAGTTTATACAAAAACAATAGTCTTGGATGTGTTGAAATCTTGGGTCAAAAGTCATCTCAGAAACAGACACTGCATTTGACTTGCTAAGTGCAAGAGCATCTTTAAAATCTGGGAAGGTTGAGAACTGAAAAGAGAAATAACTGAGAGACTGAAAATCACCATATTAATATTTCTTGGTTAGAGCATCTGCACAAATTTGGTGTTGAATAGTCCTATGATAGTTAAAAGAATCTGAACTATTAAGATAATAGTCTTTTCATTTAAAATTGAACTCTAAATAAATTTATTTATATTTTAAAGCATTGCATGATGATTATTTGAACAAAACAAGCCCCTGAAGAGTCCCTTCTGTGAATAAAAGCTCCCATGAGACTAACAAAGATCTTCTATCAACAAGTGAAAGGTGACAAAAATCCTATTAGGTGGCTCAGCCTGGACCCGGCAATGAGTTAAATCTTTACACACGGTGTCCCTTTATCCTTACAGCTATATTCTAAGTCAGCATCGAACAAACTTTTTCTGAGAAAGGACAGACAGTAAATATTTTGGGGATCGTGGGCTGCATGCTCCATGTTGTAACCAAACTCTGCCATTCCAGGGTAAAAGCAGACATGGATAATATATAAACGAATGGGTATGGGCTGTGTTGCAATAAATCTTTATGGACAAAAACAGGCTGCAGGCTATATTTGGCCATTCGGCCCCAGTTTGCTCACTCTGGGTGAAGAACAATGTTATCCATCTTGTAAATGAGAAAACTGATTCCAAGATGCTATGGTCTGAATGGTTGTATCCCCCCAGATTTCATATGTGGAATCCAAAGCCCCAAATTGATGGTATTATGAAGCAGGACGTTTGGAAACTGATTAGGTCAGGAGGGTGGAGTCCTCATGATTGGGATTAGTGCCCTTCTAAAAGAGGACACAAGGAATAGACTTTTTTTTAAGATTTTATTTATTTATCTGACAGAGAGAGACACAGCAAGAGAGGGAACACAAGCAGGGGGAGTGGGAGAGGGAGAAGCAGGCTTCCCGCCGAGCAGGGAGCCCGATGTGGGGCTTGATCCCAGGACCCTGGGACCATGACCTGAGCCGAAGGCAGATGCTTAATGACTGAGCCACCCAGGTGCCCCTAGACTTTTTTCTCCTACAATGTTCAGGACAAAGCTAGAAGGTGTATACCATCTATGAACCCAAAACCAGACACTGAATCTGCCAGTGCCTTCATCTTGGGCTTCAAAGTCTCCAGAAGTGTAGAAAATAAAATTCTGTTGTTCAAGCCACCCAGTCTCCAGTAGTTTGTTATAGAGGCCCAAAGGTACCGAGACAAGGACAATGAAAATGATTTGGGCAAAGTCCCATAAGCTGTATGGCGGGAGTAGGCCCTTGAACCTTATCTTATTCCAGTGTGTCAGGCTACCTTGGGGGTCAGGTAGTTGAGCTACAGTTTCCTGGTCTACAAACTAAAAGATCTGACTCCACATGACGTTTACTCTTTTTTTTTTAAAGATTATTTCTTTATTTCTTTATTTGACAAAGAGAGATACAGCGAGAGAGGGAACACAAGCAGGGGGAGTGGGAGAGGGAGAAGCAGGCTTCCCGTTGAGCAGGGACCCTGATGTGGGGCTCGATCCCAGGACCCTGGGATCAGGACCTGAGCCGTAGGCAGCCGCTTAACCAACTGAGCCACCCAGGTGCCCCTACTCTCTTCTTTTAACAAATGTGCCATGGACCCCTTTGACAGTCTAGCAAGCCTATGAGACCCTTCTAAGAACAAAGTGTGTAAAGGCATAAAATAAAATACACAGGATTACAAAGGCAATTAATTATACTAAAATATAGCTATCATAATTTTTTTTTAAAAGCCTTTTAGTAGGCCTCTCAGTCTCATGGATTTATGGGACTGGATGATTCTTTCTACTAAGGGGACTGTCTTGTGCATTCTGGGATATTCAGCGGGATCCCTGGCCTCCATGACTACATAGATGCCACTAAAACTTCCTTTTCTAGTAGCAACAATCAAAAATGTCTCTGTACCTTGTGAAATGTGACCGGTGAGGCAAAAGCTCCCCCTAATGACAAACATGGGCCTATAGTAATGGATGCGCCTCTTCATTACTCTTCATTACTGTGTTCAATGAAAAGAGGTAGAAGAAGGTCTAAGAAGCACTAAAATGTTGACATAGTGCAAATATCACGATATTCTGATATCTACAAAACCTGTAATGTGATATCAAATACATTTGTGTTTTCTACTGGTGATGAAGTAACACACACTGCAAATACTACTATAGTTTGTCATTTATACTCCTGATTAAGGAAAATGCTCACTGACAGCCAGAGGGCAGTGAAAGTAAAAATATAATTCCACACACCTCCTCTCCAGGGAATCAAGGTTCATGGACTCTCTGACTTCTTTTCACAGAGTTCTTGCGGAGATCCATGAACCTCATGTTAGGAAGCTCCCCTTTAGTTTAGACACATCAGGAGATGAGGCTCAATCAGCCACTAGGTAATCAATTTTAACAGACCATAGAGGATCATTTAAATTTAATGTACTATTTTACAACCAACAAAACATTGGCTCAGGAAGGGTAAGCAATTTCCTCAAGGTCATGTAATTGTTTAGCACAAAGGTGGAGACTAGAGCTGCCTTGTTTTGAGCTAAACCAGCACTCCCTAGTAGGACTGCTTTACTCCTTTACTCCTTTGTTTTTGTTACACACAATGCTGATCTCCCTAAGATTGCAAATGATCAGATCCCAAATTCTTACTTAAAAAAGGGACTAGATCCCTGACCTCTGCCCCTTAATTAATTGTGCCTGTTTGAAGACTTTCAGGAACAGGAGACTGAAGACAAAATCTAAGGACTGGAAACAAAGCATTAAGGTAAGAAATGGTGAGGGAAAGTGGAGGGAGAGGGGAGGTCAGCTTTGACAGCTTCACTAAGGATCTGGAGGAAGGTAAAGACAGCGTCCTGGAGCTATCCTCACATATTATCATTAAGTTGGACGAGCTAGAAGCATCAGGGAAGGGATAGATAATAAAAATTCACACAGGGAGGCTATGAGTAATGGCAGGAGGTAAATGAAATTACGTGTCGAAAGGCAGCTTACAACCTGTGTCACCAAAAATGGAGGATGTCAGCCAAGTCACCGATATTGAATGGTAGCTTACCATCCTGGGCATTCAAAGGGTGATCCATGGATCAGCAGCATCAGAAACGCCTGAAAGTTTGTTAGGAAAAGAAGACTGCCAAGCCCCAACTCAGACCTCAAAGTCAGACTCCACCTTTTAACTAGATCTCTAGATGAAGCACTTTCAAGTGTGAGAAGCACTGTTTCAGAAAATATGATGTCCCAGAAACCTGAAGATTGCCAAGAAGTATGGTTATGCCAGTGATAGAAAATTAAAGGTAAGGGGGTGCCTGGGTGGCTCAGTCGTTAAGCATCTGCCTTCGGCTCAGGTCATGATCCCAGGGTCCTGGGATCGCGCCCTGCATCGGGCTCCCTGCTCGGCGGGAAGCCTGCTTCTCCCTCTCCCACTCCCCCTGCTTGTGTTCCCTCTCTCGCTGTGTCTCTCTCTGTCAAATAAATAAATAAAATCTTTAAAAAAAAAAAAAAAGAAAGAAAATTAAAGGTAAGAAGATTGGTGTAGGATAGGAAAAAAGAAACTTTTTCGATTTGAGTTTCTGGAAGCATTCTTTCAATATTCCCATGTCCCTTACTAAAACTATAGGGATGCTAAATGGCACTAGTCACCAGACTGGTAAGTTGCTTTCCATGTTGAGAATACAGTGATGAGAAATTTAATCGGTTTCCAAAATGTCCATATGATCTGCCTAAAGAGTTTGGTTCTCCAAGGAAACTATTCTTTCTTGAAATTTGTGGAAGCAGATGGAATAACAAGTTCTTGATGAAAACTAGGAAAGCATGGATGAACATAAAGAAGAAACATGGGTTAGTTTTCTAACTGCTCTCCTAAATCTTTCCACTGTCACTTTAGCCATCTGAGGTTCTTACTACTTCTTTCTACACATTTCCTTATATATCCCCAAAACTGATTTCTCTACTGTGTTCCCTTGGGTGTTCAACAACACCATCAATAGACCCAGGCCACCCATCCATCCATCTCACATACATCATCTACTCATCTGTCAACCCACTGACTGCCAACATTCAACCAGCAGGTACCATTAGAATATTGAGATTCTGTTATCAAATAAGACATGGTTCTTCTTTTTAGAGGCTTTAATGCTCTTATAATAGCAATTCCATAGAAATCCTTGGCTCTTCCAGATCCCTCCCTCATTCCTAATAACTCTTGCTTGAATCTGGTAATCCTGTCAACTCCAGCCCTAAAACAACGCCTAATTTTGACCATTCCATTTCCATGGCCTTCTTTTTTCTTTATCTCATTTTACATCATCATCAAACTCTCCTTGGAATATTATCTTTCCTTCTTTTATCTAGTATCTCCAGCAAATGCTCAGTTCTCCCCCCATAGTTCATTTCTAAGGCATCTATCTCAGCACATCATTCTACTAATTAGAGAACATCACTGGCACTCTGCTTTCTATATACTAAAGCCCACACCCCACGTTATAGCACTCAAGTTCTCTTCCCTATAACCATACTTCATATTTCCAGACATATTTTATGCTATTAACAACTCCCCTTCCCTAAACATATCCCCAACATTCTAGCCATATTGGAAGTTCCATCGCTCCTGGAATGTGTCAAATCGCACCAGCTCTCCATGCCTTTAATTGCGCTATGTTTTACACCTGGAAAGCCATTCCTACTCACTGGGTTTCGTAACAACAATCTCAAAAAGGTTGACTCTTTTGGGAATTGAGTTGGGGGAAAAAGAGTAGTACCAGAGAAAATTCCACAGAAAAAGTGACAGCGTGTTTATTTTTAACTGTGAGAGAAAATGGGAGTCCCATGGTGGGATCAATCATGAACAAAGACATCCCTCTTTTCCATATGCTCATTGGGTTTTGAACTTGATTTTACTGTAACATTTTCCGAGTTAAAGTTAGAGGTTAACATGCTCATGTTTGCAAGTCGATTGTGAAATACTTGAGGGCAAGGGCTACTTATTATCACAGTTCCACCCTAGCGGTGACATGGATAAATGATGAGTTTGCTAAATGAGGGTGTCTGGGTGGTTCAGTAGGTTAAGCGTCTGCCTTTGGCTCAGGTCATGATCTCAGGGTCCTAGGATCGAGCCCCGCATCGGGCTTTCTGCTCAGCGGGAAGTTTGCTTCTCCTTCTCCCACTCCCCCTGCTTGTGTTCTCTCTCTCTCTTTGTCTCTCTCTGTCAAATAAATTAATAAAATCTTAAAAAAAAAAAGAGTTTGCTAAATGAAATAATTACGGATCTAACTTCTAAGAGATGTCTGCAAACACACTCTCCTTCTTGGTATTGACTGCCTTGCATAATCTCCTCCCTTTGAGCAAATTGTTTCTAAATAAGAGAATATGCAATGTTCAGGAGATCCGATGATTGTGATTAGATTGTACAAATTATTATTTCCATATTGCTAGCAGACTGTCTCTATGGCCTTCTTGGATGGGGCATTATGATGAAGTGAGCAGTTCTGCTAGGGAGGCCTACGTGGCAAGCAACTGGGGCAGCCTCTCAGGCCCAACAGCCAATGAGAAACTGAGACATTCAGCCCATCAAAAGTGAAGGAAGTGGACCCTGCCAACAACCACTAAGTGAGTCAGGAAGTGCATCCTTCCCCACTCTAACTTCCAAATAAGACCCCAGGCATCAGCCAAGTTTTGGAGTGCAGCCTACTGAGAACTCTGGGGCAAAGGAACCACCTTAGCCATGTCCAAACTGCTGACCCACAGAAACTGTGAGAAAATAAATGCATGTTGTTTTAAGCCACGATATCTTGGGATCATCAGTTACGGCAGCACAGGTAACCAATACAATAAGCATACCACTCTGAGTGGGTTGATAAATAATAATGACTCAAGAATAGTTACAGAGGATCGTGGATGCTGGGTTAAACAGGAGTATGCAAAAGAGTCTTTGAGAGGTGAGATATATTTAAGGAATCCCGATGCTGGATTTTTATACACTATGCATCTACACTGTAAAGAATTATCCCTTGGAACAAAGGTTAAGATACGTGAAAGAGGAGACAGCCACTTAGCAACGCTGTTATCTTTCTTCTCACCCTGGCAAGTATTTGTAATGTGAGGAACCCGGTGCAGACAAGGTCAGGTCAGGGAGGCTCTGCAGTCACATCAGAAGTGAAAGAAGTCACCAGAAGATTGGCTATTAAGAGTGAAATAAAGAGTTCTGCCAGCTACTTCCTCCTGGAGGCTTTGTGCTTTCTGATCTACTGCACAGCGCTTTTATACACAGTATGCTTATTTGGCCTCAGCTAACTTATGTGTCTGACACACACTGGGTGTTTAATAAACATTCTTGAATGAATAAACGGATAGATGAACAAACTGAGGCTCCTTGAAACCAGGGCAACATTTTGTATTTTTTCCTATTTCCTAACACATCGTTTGGCATGCAGTAACGGCTCGATACATTCATGGTGACTAATTGGTTGATGGATAACATGTAACATTTTTAAAAAGCCAATAGTGATAACATGAGAAAGCATTTCAATTTCCCCACTAAGCCAAAAGCATTTCCTAGGCTTGAACGTTACATTGGGATGAAAATGTGAGACGCCTCATCTAAATACCTTAGGAGAAATTTCAACTATGGCGTCTTAGCGCTTGAAGTAAATTTTCCTAGTAGAACAAATGAATGTAGCACACCCATCATGGGGGGTTCACTTCCAGATGGTTAGAAACTAAACGAGGGGCACCTGGGTGGCTCAGTTGGTTAAGCGACTGCTTTCGGCTCAGGTCACGATCCTGGAGTCCCAGGATCCAGTCCCGCATCGGGCTCCCTGCTGAGTGGGGAGTCTGCTTCTCCCTCTGACCCTCCCCCCTCTCATGCTCTCTCTATCTCATTCTCTCTCTCAAAAAAAAAAAAAAAATCTTAAAAAAAGAAACTAAACTGTGCATAGGTATTTCACGTACAGTGACCCAATTCCAAGTGGGACTCTGTACACATTTTATTGCTATACAGATGATGGTTAAGGTGGGAAAAGGATCATTTTGTTGACTGGAGGAGTTCTCAGAAATGCAAAGCCAACTGAACCAACACACCAAGAAACAAAACAAAACAAAACAAAACAATCCACTTTCCAAGGAGGGTGATTTGCTTGTGCCTCACAAAGAAGGAAGTCAAAAAACAAACTGTAAGTCAGATCTCTGATGTTGCGTGGGGGCCAATTAATACTGCAAGCCCTAAGCCCAAGATTAACAAGGATCTCTCAGAGTAACAGAAGCAGGGCCAATAAAATAAAGGGAAATGTAAATTAACAGGGGAAGAAATGAGGCTACAGAGCAGGCAACATAGGTGACTTCTCTAGGCGTGGACGTGGGCGGGAAGATGCCACTTACATGTCATTTTCCAGGAAGTAAAAAATGTGGAGCTATTGTAGTTACTCATCTGATATTTATCTCTCAGGAGACGCACTGATAGTGAGTTCACGACTTAAAAAAAAAAAAAAAAGATAAACTAAGGCCATTATTTTCTTCAGGGATTGCTTTACTAATTTTTTTGAACTTCCCCAAATTTTATCTTGGTTATAAGAGAACCCAGGAAACTAACTGAACGTAGCAAATGAAAACAGACCGTAGATAAGAAGCAGCACTTTTTCTTGTTTTTTGATCTAATTCTTTGACTGATCCTCCTGGGAATCTCAGGAGGAACATTTACAACCTAATGTGTTGTGAAAGATTGAAGAATTTAACAAGGTCCACATGCAAGTAATTCCTCTTAATGTATGTATACTGACGTATGCACAAGACAACAAGAGTATTTTAAAGCATAAGAAATCTCTCTGCCTTAGTGGAAAATCAGACTGGCTCCTCATATAATTTCTTCTAGAAATTGAAAACTTTTCTGTTTGTCGCCCACCAATGATCTTGCCTGGAAACCCAAGGTGCTTCACGAGTGCACAATTTCCACAATGCTGTCAAAGGCACTTTTAATGCACATTTGACCACCAGATGGCCGATGCTTACGTGAGAAAAAGATTTAGAGACTGTGTTATGAAGGTTTAGAGACTGTGGTATGAAGGTTGCCACCGAAGGGCAAAGGGAACAGGACGAAGAGGGAGACGAGTGGTGAGGGGAACTGACATTAGGATTCCTAAGTCCTTTAGAAATGGACTTCTTTGCAGTCAGTGGCTTATGCACTCTTCCACTCTGGCCCCAAGGGGCTCGTGGTGAATGAAGAGGCAAACGTGTGCATGTATTAAGAATGATACACCAGGAAAGGATCTTGTGAAGGGCTCCTGTCTCTCTGGCGGCGAGCAAACATGAAGACCGAAGGTGCCTAAAATTAAAATTCAGGGCAGATGACGGCTAATGTGAGACCCACTTCTTTCTTTCGGGAGACTGACACAGACAAACTCCACTTTGATGAGCTGGTCCCACTGAGGGAACGAAACCACCCGGGGAGCCTGCAGATGGCTTACGTGCTTGTGGGAATTGTTAATCAGTGCCGCACCTAGAAGGAGGTACTGTGAGGGCCTGGGAACTTTAAATCACCTCACTATAGCACTCTCAGACAGATAAAAATTTATTTCAAAACGTTTCAGGAAATAAAAACAGAGGTTTTCTCCTGAATATATGAAAAACCCTTACAACTCATTAATACGAACGTAAATGATCCCATTTAAAAATGGGTAAAAGATTTGAATAGATATTTCTCCAGAGAAGATAGGCAAATGGACACGAAGCATAGCAGAAGGTCCTCAATATCAAGAATCATCAAGAAAATACAAATCAAAACAACAATGAGATAGCACTTCACATCCACAAGGATGGCTATATTCAAAAACAGAGATAATCACAAGTATTGGTGAGGATGTAGAAACAGAAAACAATTGGTGGTTTCCCTAAAAGTTAAACATAGACCTAACATATGATCCAGTAATTCCGCCCCTGGTAAACCACCAAAAGAAATGAAATCATATATTCACAGGCGAAGACTTGTACATGAACGATCAGACGCTGGAAGCAACCCAAATGTCCCTCATCTAACAGACAGACAAACAAAATGTGAAATATCCATACAATGGAATGGTATTCAGCCACAAAAAGGAATGGAATACTGACAATGGTACCAATATGGATGAAACGTAAAAACATTATGCGAAGTGAACGAAGCCAGGCACAATGGATCGTATGTTACAGGATTCCATTTATAGGGCATGTCCAGAAAAAGCAAACGCACACAGACAAAAAGCAGAATAGTGGTTGTCCGGAGGTTGATGGTGAGAACAGGGAGTAACTGCAAATGGGCACAAAATTATTTTGGGAGTGGTAAAAATGTGCTAAAATTAGACTGTGGTAACAGCTGCGCAACTGCTACTTTGCTAAAAGGCATTGAATTGTACACTCAAAATAAGTCAATGTTATGGAACGTAAGTTACATTTAAATAACGGAAAACAAAGACCTCTCTTATAGCTGTATATATCCATAGTCAGTATGTATTTTCCAGGTATTCTTTAGCAACCTGTTTTCCCATTCAACCTTCTATTTGAGATATGTCAATGTTGATGTTGAAACTTGTAACTCTACCAGATGCTTTGACACTGCTGCATTGAATCCATTATCACCATTTTGATATGATGGTTTCCGTTTCCCAAAAGCATTAATTAATTTTTTTTTAAGATTTTATTTATTTATTTGACAGAGAGAGACACAGCAAGAGAGGGAACACAAGCAGGGGGAGTGGGAGAGGGAGAAGCAGGCCTCCTGCCGAGGGGGAGCCTGATGCGGGGCTTGAACCCAGGACCCTGGGATCATGACCTGAGCCGAAGGCAGACGCTTAACGACTGAGCCACCCAGGCACCCCAGCATTAATTAATTTACTTAAAAGTGTCTACTACATTTAATACCTTGGTGAAGGCAGTTCATTGGGGAAATTAGAGCAGGCCAGGCTCTAGTGGGTTCAGTAACATAGAGCAGTGTGAAGGAGGAGACAGCACAGCAATATCATCAATGATTTTACGTACATAGAGAAAGTGAAATTATAGGCACAAAGCAGGTTGTAAGGGAAAAGTGGTTTCATCTTATTATATTTTTAATTTTATAATGTACTAACTTCTCCATATTTAGATACTGATCTGAGGGGTGCCTGGGTGGGTCAGGGGGTTAAATGTCCAACTCCTGATTTCATCAGGTCATGAATGAACCCTCACTCAGGGGTGTGAGATCAAGCCCAGCGTCAGGCTCACACACTTGGCATTGAGCCTGCTTAAGATTCTCTCTCTCCAACCCCTCTCTCACCCTCTCTTAAAAATCAATAAATCAGGGGCACTTGGGTGGCTCAGTTGGTTAACCATCTGCCTTCAGCTCTGGCCACGATCCCAGGGTCCTGAGATGGAGCCCTGTGTCCAGCTCCCTGCTCAGTGGGGAGTCTGCTTGTCCCTCGTCCTCTGCTCCTCCCCCAGCTCCTGCTCTCTCTCTCGCTCTCAAATAAATAAAATCTTTTAAAAATCAATCAATCAATCAATCAATACTGATTTGAAGTTGCCTGGATCATAGATACTAAATATTAAGCAAAGAGATGGCATGACAGAGGAAATCAGGTTCCAAAGATGGTGGCAGGGTTTGCATCATGGGATTGAGGATCATCTGGATCTGATGCGCAGGGGTTTCCTATTACATTGATGAGACCAAAGTGGGTGAACAGGGATAAGAGTGCATCTATGTGCATAGGAATGTGGGTTGGTGGGTGGGCAAGAAAGTGAAAGATAGTAGGGGGGTCATTGACACCAAAACTTTCACTGTTAGGTTTAATTGTATGGTTAAAGACATTGTAACTTTAATAAAATGCAAACAGCCCTGGGAAGCACATTACACTGGATCCTCAGTAATTTAGATGCTAATATGGCCAGCTCTATTACATGCATTCCCAACTGAAGGTTCTTTTTCCTTTCTATCTTTTTAAATAAATTCCTTTTTATAATTTTTGCTTTTATTTTATTTTTTTTAAAGATTTTATTTATTTATTTGAGAGAGAGAGAATGAGCGATAGCACGAGAGGGAAGAGGGTCAGAGGGAGAAGCAGACTCCCTGCTGAGCAGGGAGCCCGATGTGGGACTCGATCCCGGGACTCCAGGATCATGACCTGAGCCGAAGGCAGTTGCTTAACCAACTGAGCCACCCCGGCGCCCTATAATTTTTGCTTTTAAAAGGCACACAACACAATGATTTGAGAAACATTCACATTGTGAAATTATTATCACAATCACGTTAATTAACGCATAAATAACCTCACACAGTTACCATTTCCTGTGTGCGTGGGAAGGTGGATAAGAACAAATGAGAACTTGTCTTTGTGAATTTCAAATATATAATACAGTATTATTAACTACAATAACAGTGCTTATATTAGATACACAGAACTTATTCATCTCAAAAGTGAAAGTTGGTAACGTTTCACCAACATTTCCCCATTTCTAACCCAAACTCTGGTAACCACCATTTTACTCTATTTTAAGAGTTTGACTTTTTCAGATTCCACATATATTGAAATCACAAACTATTTGTCTTTCTCTGTCTTGCTTATTAAATTTAAAATAATGACTTCCAGGTTTATCCAGGCTGTCATAAATGGCAAGATATCCGTTTTTATTATGGCTGAATAATATTCCATCATATACATATACCACATCTTTATTCATTCATCCCTCAATGGACATTTAGATTGTTTCTATGATCTTGATTATTGTGAATAATGCTCTGATGAACAGGGGAGTACACATGTCTTGAAGAATCTGATTTAATTTCCTTTCGCTACATAACCACAAGTGGGATTGCTGTGTCATACGATAGTTCTATTTTTAATTTTTGAGGAACCTCCACAGTGTTTCCAATAGTGGCTATAGCAGTCTGCATTCCGACCAACCATGCACGAGGGTTCCCCTTTGTCCACATGCTCGCCAACAGTTCTCGCTCATCTTTTTATAATAGTCATTTTGACAGATGTGCAGATATCTCATTGCAGTTTTGATTTGAATTTCCCTGATGATGAGTGATTTAATATATCGGTTTGTTATTTGTATGCCTTCTTTGAGAAAACGATTATGCTTGTATTATGCCCATTTTCAATTAGGTTATTTCAATTTTTTAAAAAAGATTTTATTTATTTATTTGAGAGAGAGAGACAGAAATAGCGAAAGAGACAGAGTGAGAGAGAGAACAAGTGGACAGGAGACAGAGAAGCAGACTCCCCGCTGAGGAGGGAGCCCGAATCGGGGCTCCATCCCAGGACCCCTGGATCATGACCTAAGCCAAAGGAAGCGCTTAACCGACTGAGCCACCCAGGGGTCCCTCAGATGGTTTATTTTTAGCGTATAGAAATGCAACTGATTTGGGTGCCTGCGTGGCTCAGTCAGTTAAGTGTCTGCCTTCAGCTCAGGTCATGATCTCAGGGTCCTGGGATCGAGTCCCGAGTTGCTCCCTGCTCAGCGGGGAGTCTGCTTCTCCCTCTCCCTCTGCCCCTCCCCACCGTTGGTGCTTGTGCTCTCTCTCTCTCTCAAATAAAAAAAAATGCAACTGATTTTTATGTAATTTATTTTTTTTCTACAACTTTACTGAATACATTTATTCTAACAGTTCCTACTGGGGTGTGTGTGTGTAGTGCTTTCTATATGTAAGATCCTGTCATCCGCAAACATTGGCAAGTTAACTTCTTTTCCAAATTGGATACCATTTATTTCTTGTTCTTGCCTAAGTACTATGGCTAGAACATTTAAGACTATGTTGCACAGGAGTAGTGAGACTAGGCATTATTTGTCTCATTCCTGATTTAGAGGAAATCTCATAGCTTTTCATCATTGAGTGTGAGGTTAGCTGTAGATTTGTCATATATGGGCTCTGTCATGTTAAAGTACATTCATTCTATACGTAACTTATTGAGAGCTTTTATCATGAAAGAATGCTGAATTTTATAAATGTTTTTTGATCCATCTATTGGGTTGATCATATGATTCTTACCATTACTCAGTTACTGTGGTGTATGGTGTTTATTTATTTGTGGATGTTAGGCCATCCTTGTATCCAGAGATAAATCCTACTTGGTCACCGTGTATAATCTTATCAATGTGCTTAAATGGGATTGTTTTCTTAATTTCAATTACAGATAAATCATGGTGCATAAAAAAGCAATTAGTTTTTGCATACTGCTTTTGTTTCCTGATGTGCAGTTGAATTAGATCTGTGGGTATTTTCTTGATGATTTTTTTTATGTATGCAGTTATACTCTTCTCTTGTAGTTTTTTTTTCTAAGATTTTATTTATTTATTTGACAGAGAGAGAGCGCGCACGCTCACAAGCAGGGGGAGGGGCAGGCAGAGGGAGAAGCAGGCTCTCTGCTGAGCAGGGAGCCCTATGCGGGGCTCCATCCCAGGACCCCGAGATCGTGACCAGAGCCAAAGGCAGACACTTAACCGACTGAGCCACCCAGGCGCCCCTCTTGTAGTGTTTATAGCTGGCTTTGGTATGAGGGTAGTGTTGGCCTCATAAAATGAGTCTGGAAGTGTTCCCTCCTGTTCAATTTTTGGAAAAATTTGAAAAGAATTTGCATTAATTGTTCTTTAAATACTTGGTGGAATCGATCCATAAAGCCATCTGGTCCTGGACTTTTCTTTGTTGGGAAGTTTTGAATTCTTCTGCAGTCTCTTTCTCATTATTTCCTATTCAGATTTTCTATCTCTTGATGATTGTCCTGGCAGGCTGTGTTTCCATCCACATGTTCTACATCATCCAGTTCATTGGTATATAAATGTACATAGCAGTCTCTTATAATCCTCTATGCCTTTGTGGTTATCAGGTGCAATGTCCCATATTTATTCATTATTTTATTCACCCGAGTTCACTCTTTTTTTCTTTTGGTTATTCTAGCTAAAGCTTTCTCAGTTCTGTCCATCCTTCCAAAAAACAGCTTTGTTGATTCTATCTATTGTCTCTCTAGTCTCTATTACACTTATTTCAACTCTAGTCTTTATCATTTCCCTTCCTCTTCGATGCCTTTGCCCAACCCATTCTTCTTCTCCTTCCTCAGTTGGGTTGCCTCATTTAAGAAAAAAGAAATGCCACCACATTTCTTTTTTCTTAACAAAGGCACTTATTGTTATAAACTTCCCTCTTTGAAGTGCCTTTGTTGCATCCCACAAGTTCTGTCGTCTTGTGTTTCCATTTCCATGTATCTCAAGATACACTAATATCTCCCTGTTGATTTCTTCCCTAATTGGCTGTCCAGGAGTATGCATTCCATTTTCTAGACATTTGTGAATTTCCTATTTTCTTTCTGCTACTGGTGTCTAGCTTCATACCACTCTGTCTGGGAAAGACAGTAGATATGATTTCAATCTTCCCAAATTGGTCAAGACAGGTACCGAAGTCCAACTTCTGATCCATCCTGGATCAGGATGCCTGATCCTGAGAAGGATCAGCCATCCTGGATCAGGATGCCTGATCCCATGCATGCCTGAGAAGACCAGGTGCTCTGCTGCTGCTGGAAGGAACACACTACACATCTCTGTTAGGTATCCCTGGTCTACAGTGTTATTAAAGACCACTATTTCCCCACTAATCCTCTGGCTGCTTAATCCATCCACTGGTGAAAGTGGGGCATTATCGCCCTCTACCATCATTGCATTTTTGTTAGTTTCTCCCTTGAGCTCTGCTCATTTTTTGTCAACTAGACTGGGCTAAGACATGCCCAGATACCTGCTAAAACATTACATCCAGATATGTCTTTGAGGATGTTTCCAGATGAGATTACTACTTCAATTGGGAGATTGCATAAACAAAAACACTCTAACCAATGTAGATAGGCATTATCCCAATCCTCTGAGGGCCTGAACAGAACAAACAGAGGAATAATGGGCAAGTTGGCTCACTGTGGTTGAGTTGGAACATCCATCTCTCTCTTCTCCTGTTCAAGGAAATTGGTGCTCCAGAATCTCAGGCCTTCAGACTCAGACAGGAACATACAAAATTGACGCAGTTTGACATGGACTGAAATTACACCACGGCTTTCTGGAATCTCCAGCTTGCAGATAACAGATCATGGGACTTCTCAGTCTTCTTAATCACATGAGTCAATTACTCAAAACAAACCTCTTTTTATATCTGTCTATATATCCTATGGGTTCTAATTTTCTGTAGAATGCTAATATACCTTACTAATATAATGCTTTCTTTAGAGGTATGTTTATTTAAAAAAGACAGGGATTAGAAAAGAAAAGTATACATCATATGCCTCAAGACACCATTCCCAGTGATGATATTTAACTTGATGTCTGCATGGAGAGCGCACTTCCTTACTTTTTCTACAACTCAATCTATGACCAATGAAAATAATAATAATAATAATAACAATGCTTGAATATTTACTGTTCTTTTTTTTTAAATTTTTTTTTTTAAGATTTTATTTATTTGCGAGAGAGACAATGAGAGACAGAGAGCATGAGAGGGAGGAGGGTCAGAGGGAGAAGCAGACTCCTTGCCGAGCAGGGAGCCCGATGTGGGACTCGATCCCAGGACTCCAGGATCATGACCTGAGCCGAAGGCAGTCGCTTAACCAACTGAGCCACCCAGGCGCCCGAATATTTACTGTTCTTAACACATAACATGAATAAGGCATTTAACCCTCTTAAAATTCAATCAAATACGAGCTACTATTATGCCCTTTTGGCAGATGACTAAAAGAAGACAGAACAATGAGGTATCTTGTCCAACATCAGATGAGCAGAAAGTGAAAGATTCAAAGCCAGGCAGCCTAAATCCATAGCTTGTACTCATAACCACCAAGATTTCCTCCATCTTAGCTTTTTTTCCACCAATAATAAAAACACTAAATAAGAACACTATTTTTTTTTCTAAGATTTTTATTTATTTATTTGAGAGAGAATGAGAGACAGAGAGCACGAGAGGGAAGAGGGTCAGAGGAAGAAGCAGACTCCCTGCCAAACAGGAAGCCCGATGCGGGACTCGATCCAGGGACTCCAGGATCATGACCTGAGCCGAAGGCAGTCGCTTAACCAACTGAGCCACCCAGGCGCCCAAGAACACTATTTATAAGTCACTTTCCTATAAATGCAATTATTTGGAATACAAAAATCAAGAATTGGAAAGGATATGGGTAATGTAAACCTAAAGACTATTTGAACAGAAGGAGATAAAACTAAAACTCTCTTTTTTTTCCTGAGAGTCCATAAGGATCTTGCTTAGACACTAGTAACTTCTAATTTATTTATAATTCTACCAACCCCAACCAAATGCTTTCTTAGTCATTATGAGATTATAGAGTACAAATTCAATTTATACTCTATAAATTAAAAGGGAATCATGTCATAGAATAATTTAGGGAGGAGCTACTATTAGGAGACACATTTATTTATTTATTTATTTATTTTAAAGATTTTATTTATATACTTGACAGAGAGAGAGAGAAAGAGAGCACAAGCTGGGGGAGTGGCAGGCAGAGGGAGAGGAAGAAGCAGGCTCCCTGCAGAGCAGGGAGCCCCATGAGGGGCTCGATCCCTGGACCCTGGGATCATGACCTGCGTCGAAGGCAGATGCTTAACCGACTGAGCCACCTAGGCGCCCCAGAAGGCACACTAAAAGACGAAACTTGTGTCATTATGCAAGGAGGGAATCCTCTAATTTAGAAAATAAAAGAAAGTAAAGAAAAATACAACAACAAAGGCTAGAGAAGACAGAAAATCAGCAAAACCACCATGGGAACACTTAGATTTAGGATCCAAACTAACACTCTCTACTTTCCTTGAGTATATCTCATCATGGAAGCTCAAGAGAGCTTGAAAGGAGGTACTGTATACTATTCCCGGGGAAATCTTCTTGTTCAAGCAACTGCTAGAATAAAATTCTGCAGTCTATATTAATGTGTTGGTATTAAACCAAGTAAGCTTTGTGAAGAGCTATACAGTTAAATCTCTATTTGATACATGCATTCTTATCAATGCATGTGAATTGCACCTAGCCCGTCATAGTCCTGTCCCCCTACGTGGCCTTTTGACCCTGTTTGAAAATTACAACTGGGAAACCACTAGTAAGAGGACTGCCACTCAATTACGTGTCTTTGAGCATGAACCACCTGAAACTCAGGCCCCTGCAATTGGAGCATGGCCGAAGAGCAAAACTGCGGTTGAAATCCAACCTCACAGGGCCCTGAAAACCAACCTCACAGGGCCCTGAAAACCTTGAATAATATCACAAAGATGCCACAAGCTGGTACACAAGATTCCAAGCAATTTTAATTCAAATTGAGAGCTCCACAAATGAGCTGAGGCTCACATTTTTTTTTTAGAAGTAGGAGGGTCATAAAGAGTGAACAAATTTAAAAAGTCATTATATGTGCTAAAGTATTTGGACAACAATTCCAAGGCTGCCAAAACACATTTGACCAAATCATTCCATGGTTGCCAATTTTAGTTTTAAAACAGATCATTGCCCTCCCACAGCACCAAGCTATTCCAATCAAGTTTGCTTTCTCCCAAGCCTGTTTTCTTTTCATCTTCCTCCAGAGATCCAGCCAAACTCTCCCCTTGTAGGAAATTAAAAGCTTCCTTGACTTTATTCTTCCTCTGTTCCTTACTGTTGAGCTCTATCTCTAATTCCTCTCTCTCCAGTATCACCCTCTGACACTAAAGATCTTGAAATCCACATTTTGACTACTTACTTCAATCATTTACATAATGGCACTCTGATCAATGACTGGAAAATAAAGCTATTAAGAAATAGATCTTTCTGAAGACTGTTTTAGTCTACTAAGTATTTAAGCTAGACAAAAGGACATGAGTAAAAGTCAACAAAAACAGAACAGTTGCATTGCAACATGACAAGTTTTAACCTAATTCATCGTGCCTGCAGATTTGAAGGTATCTCTTTAATTTCCAATTAATAGTTGAGAAGAGTCATTATCTCTAATACTTAACAGTACACTGTCCTGTATGTGCAAATTGTTGTCTTAAGGCAACCAAGGAATTATGACAGTTCAGTACACAAGGGGAAAGGGAAAGAGATTGCATGACCTTCCAAATGCCTGTTGCAACTCAGACACAAATGCCTTCTTTCAAGAGCTAAAAGGCATTTGGACAGATTATCTTGAACAGGGAATCTGCAAGCTGCAGCCTGTGGGCCAAATCCTACCAGCCATCTGTGAGCTAAGACGGTTTTACATTTTTAAATGGTTAAGAAAAAACAAAGTAAGTATGACATTTCATGATAGATGAAATGATATGAAATCCAAGTTTGAGTATCTGTAAAGTTTTATTGGAATGCAGCCACATTCCCTTATTTAAGGTCTCTGGCTGCTCTCATGCTACAATTGCAGAGATTAATAGCTGCAGTGGAAACCAGATATGACCCACAAAGGACAAATATTTATAATATAGCCCAATACAAAAGTTTGCTGACGCCTGGTGTGAAAACGACCTCTCTCCCAAGTGGTAAGGCAAGGATTGATTCGACTCGCACTTTCAGGGTAAGCCCTGTTTGTTTTAGGTCAATCAACATTTCCCATATGTCCAACCATGGTGATTTGTTGAAGTTGGGGTATGTGGCCTACACATGGGGAATGCTGGGAGGCTGCATTCATGAGGTATGAAACTGGAGGGTGAAGGCAGAACAGAGAGAATCCAGGGACTGGGAAAAAAGCTCTGATGACTCTGGGTGCTCTTTAAACCTGTTGTGAAGCTGGTGCTAGTACTTTGTATATATATATGTACAAACACACACATATATATGTATATATATATATATACATATATATATATATACATATTTTATCATGGTGAAAAACACATATCATAAAATGTTCCCTCTTCAGCATCTTAAAGTGCACAATTCACTAGTGTTACATACAAATACATTGTTGTGAAACATTTCCAGGATCTAGATACTGTTTAGAACAAAAACTTTATACTTATTAAACAACAACGTTCTGTTCTTACCACAGACACTGGTAAACGCTAATTGATTTATATATATCTATGAGTGGAAACTTACAGTATGTTTTAAGACTGGCTCATTTTACAGGCTTAATTTCCTCAAGGCTCTTTCTCATGTTGTAGCATGCCATAGGATTTCCTTCCTTTTAAAGGCTGCATATTATATCACTATAAGTATTTACCATATTTTGTGTGTCTATCCATCGATCAATGGACTTTTGGGTTGTTGGCATTTCTTGACTATTGGGAAGGCTGTTGTGATGAACTTGGCTATGAAAATATCTTTGAGACTCTGCTTTCAATTCTTTTGGAAATATACCCAAAAGTGGGATTGCTAGATCATACATTACTTCTACTCTTAATTATTTAAGGAACCAATATACTGTATTTTGTAGTGGTTGCACCATTTTACAATACTAGCAACAATGTACAAGGATTCCCTTTTTTTCCACATCCTTGCCAACAATTCTTATATTTGTTTTGTTGATAATAATCACCCTAATGAATGTGATAACTAATTGTGGATTTGGTTTACATATTCCTAATTAGTAGTGATACTTACCATATTTTAATATGATTGTTTGGGCCATTCATATATCATCTGTGGAGAAATGTTAAGTCTTTGCCCATTTACCAAATTTACTGACAAAATTTTTTGGTTTTATTTATAAATACTTTCTGCCATGCCTTAGGTCATCTGTTCACTATGTTATTACTGTCGTTTGATGCACAAAAGATTTTAAGTGTGACGTAGTCCAATTTCTCTGTTTTTCAACGTGTGTTGTCTATGCCTTTGGTGTCATATCTAAGAAATCATTGCCTAATCCAATATTATAAAGATATTCTTCTGGAAGTTTATACTTTTCCATCTTCAGTTCAGGTCTTTAACTTATTTTTTAATTTTTATATATGGTTTAAGATCAGGTTGAAAATTCATTATTTTCTCTGTGGGTATCCAATTTTTCAACACCATATGTAGAATTCTGTCCTTTCCCCATTGAGTGATCTTGGTACCCTTGTCAAAAAGCATTTAGCTCAATACATAAAGGTTTATTTCTTTTCTTTTTCAGATTTTATTTATTTAGTTGAGAGAGAGAAATAGAGAGCAAGAGTAGGGAGGGAGAGAAGCAGACTCCCCACTGAGCAGGGAGCTTGATGTGGAGCTCGATCCCAGGACCCTGGGATCATGACCTGAGCCAAAGGCAGATGCTTAAAGGATTGAGGCACCCAGGCGACCCCATTTATTACTTTTCTATTTCATTGGTTTATAAGCCTATATTGATACTAGTACCATACTGTTTTCATTCCTTTATCTTTATAATATAATGAGTTTTGAAATCAGGAAGAGTGATTACTACAGCTGTCTACTGCTTTTTTGAAAAATTTTTACTATTCAGGGTTTATTGAGATTATATATGAATTTTAGGATATTTTTGCTTTTTTGTAATCTCTGTGCCCAACTTGGGGTTTGAACTCATGACTCTGAGATGAAGAGTCCCATGCTCTATGGGGCGCCTGGGTGGCTCAGTCGTCAAGCGTCTGCCTTCGGCTCAGGTCATGATCCCAGGGTCCTGGGATCGAGCCCCACATCGGGCTCCCTGCTCCGCGGGAAGCCTGCTTCTCTCTCTCCCACTTCCGCTGCTTGTGTTCCCTCTCTCGCCGTGTCTCTCTCTGTCAAATAAATAAATAAAATCTTAAAAAAAAGAGTCCCATGCTGTACTGACTGAGCCAGCCAGGTACCCCTAGGATGGTATTTTTCCATTAACCCTAGGGTATTTTTCTATTTCTGCCAAAATGCCATGGGAATGTTGACAGGGATTGATTTAAATCTGTAGATCACTTTGGGTATTATTAACATCTTAATATCATGTGTGCCAATTCATGAACCTACGTCATCTTTGCATTTATTTGTGTCTTCCTTAATTTCTTTCAGCAATGTTTTGTAGTTTACAGTATACATGGTTTTCACCTACTTGGTTAGATTCATTCTAAAAATATTTTATTTTTTTTGATGCAGTTGTAAATAGAATTATTGTTTTTAACTTCCTTATGCAATTGTTCATTAAATGGGTATAAAAACATAACAGATTGTTCTATGTGGATCTTATAACACACAACTTTAATGAATATATTTACTGGTTCTAGCTTTATTAATATTTTTTTCTTCTTATACTTTTTTTTTCTGTGTGTAGAATCTTTAGTATTTTCTCAGTATGACATCATATAATCTGAACAGAGATAATTTTATTTCTTTTTTCCAATTGGGAAGCCTTTTGTTTCTTTCTCTTGGCCAATGACTCTGGCTGGGATTTCCAATTCGATGATGACTAGAAGCATTGAGAGCAGACATGTTTTCTTGTTCCTGATGGTAGAGTAAAACCTTTCAGGCTTTAACCACTGAGAGTGATGTTACATGTGGGCTTTTTACATAAGACCTTTATTATGTTGAAGTCATATCGTTCTATTCAAAGCTTATTGAGTGCTTCTATCATGAAAGGGTGTTGAATATTGTCATATGCTTGTTCTCAATCAATTGACATGATCATGTCAATTTTCCCTTCATTCTCTGAATGTGCTGTAGTTACACATTACTTGAATTCCATATGTTGAAGCATCCTTGCATCCCCAGGACCCTGGGATCATGACCTGAGCCCAAGGCAGACGCGTAACAACTGAGTCACCCAGGCGCCCCATAGAAAAAAATATCACTAATTCATTATATATAAAGATATTAAGGGGCTGTTGAATTTATGATGCTAGTATTCTTTTTTTTTTTAAATGTTTTATTTATTTATTCATGAGAGTCACAGAGAGACAGAGAGAGGCAGAGGGAGAAGCAGGCTCCCTGCCTAGCAGGGAGCCCGATGCGGGGCTCGATCCCAGGACCCTGGGTTCATGACCTGAGCCGAAGGCAGACGCTTAACCATCTGAGCCACCCAGGCGCCCCGATGCTAGTATTCTGTTGGAGGATTTGGGGATCAATATTCATCAAGGATATTTGTCTGTATTTTCCTTTTCTAGTCATGTGTTTGTCTGGATTTTGTATAAGTTTAGTGCGACCCTCACATAGAGAGCTTATGAGTGCCACCTCATATTCAATTATTTGGAAGAGTTTAGGAGGATTGATGTTACTTCTCCTTTAAGTGTTTAGTAGCAGTCTCCAATGAAGCCAACCAGTCCTCAACTTTTTGTTGTTAAAAGGTTTTAGAATACTGATCCAATTTTCTTCCTAGTAATTATTCTGTTCAGATTTTTTGATTACTTCATGATTCAGTACTGGTAAGGTTGTGTGTTTTAAAGAATTTACCCATTTCCTCTGTTATTCAATTTGTTGCCATACATTTGTTTAAAGTATTCTCTAATATTCCTTTTCATTTCTGTGACAATGATTCTTTTTTTTGTGTGTGCATCTTTTTTTTATTGTTTTGTTAATCCCCATACATTACATCATTAGTTTTAGATGTAGTGTTCCATGATTCATTGTTTGTGCATAACACCCAGTGCTCCATGCAGAACGTGCCCTCTTTAATACCCATCACCAGGCTAACCCATCCTCCCACCCCCCTCCCCTCTAGAACCCTCAGTTTGTTTTTCAGAGTCCATCGTCTCTCATGGTTCGTCTACCCCTCCGATTTCCCCCCCTTCATTCTTCCCCTCCTGCTATCTTCTTCTTTTTTTTTTGCTTAACATATACTGCATTATTTGTTTCAGAGGTACAGATCTGAGATTCAACAGTCTTGCACAATTCACAGCGCTTACCAGAGCACATACCCTCCCCAGTGTCTATCACCCAGTCACCCCATCCCTCCCACCCCACCCCCCACTCCAGCAACCCTCAGTTTGTTTCCTGAGATTAAGAATTCCTCATATCAGGGAGGTCATATGATACATGTCTTTCTCTGTTTGACTTATTTCGCTCAGCATAATACCCTCCAGTTCCATCCACGTCGTTGCAAATGGCAAGATCTCATTTCTTTTGATGGCTGCATAATATTCCATTGTATATATATACCACTTCTT
>NC_058419.1:117434404-117519050 GCF_002201575.2 Neomonachus schauinslandi
ACATCGGGGTGCACGTACCCTTTTGGATCCCTACTTTTGTATCTTTGGGGTAAATACCCAGTAGTGCAATTGCTGGATCATATGGTAGCTCTATTTTCAACTTTTTGAGGAACCTCCACACTGTTTTCCAGAGTGGCTGCACCAGCTTGCATTCCCACCAACAGTGTAGGGGGGTTCCCCTTTCTCCACATCCCCGCCAACATCTGTCATTTCCTGACTTGTTAATTTTAGCCATTCTGACTGGTGTGAGGTGATATCTCATTGAGGTTTTGATTTGGATTTCCCTGATGCCGAGCGATATTGAGCTCTTTTTCAGGTGTCTGTTGGCCATTTGGATGTCTTCTTTGGAAAAATGTCTGTTCATGTCTTCTGCCCATTTCTTGATGGGATTCGTTGTTCTTTGGGTGTTGAGTTTGATAAGTTCTTTATAGATTTTGGATACTAGCCCTTTATCTGATATGTCATTTGCAAATATCATCTCCCATTCTGTGTGACAATGATTCTAATGAAACTTCTTTCATTTCTGAGTTTAGATATTGAAGGCTTCTCTCCTTTTTCTTAAACTAGATAATAGCTTGCCAATGATTTTGATCTTTTTTTTAAAAAGATTTTATTTATTTATTCATGAGAGAGAGAGAGAGAGAGAAGCAGGCTCCCAAGGAGCAGGGAGCCCAATGTGGGACTTGATCCCAGGACCCTGGGATCATGACCTGAGCTGAAGGCAGACACTTAACCATCTGAGCCACCCAGGCACCCAATGATTTTGATCTTTTAAAAAAATCACAACTTTGGTTTTATTGAATTTTGTCTCCTGCTTTACAATTTTCCATTTCATTAATTTGTGTACTCATCTTTATTATTTCCTTCCTTTTGCTAGATTTAGGATTAATTTGTTCAGGTGTAAAGGTAGCATTTAGATTTCAGAAGGTTTTCTTTTGTATATTTGAAGCTACTAATTTCCCTCTTAGGTCTGAATTCAGTGCCATCTCTTAAATTTTAATATGTATTCATATACATTTCTCACAAGGTAATTTATAATTTCCCTTGATACATTTTCTTTGA
The DNA here is from genome assembly GCF_002201575.2 of Neomonachus schauinslandi. Lineage (NCBI taxonomy): Eukaryota > Metazoa > Chordata > Mammalia > Carnivora > Phocidae > Neomonachus > Neomonachus schauinslandi. Next base: position 117,435,467 of record NC_058419.1, read on the forward strand.
CCAATTGGTCGGTTAAGTGCATTGTTTAATTTTTACATGTTCATTAGTCTCCCACTTTTCCCTCTTCTGTTGACTTCTAGTTTCATTCCAGTTTAATGTGAAAAGAGATTTTGAATAGTTTCACACTTTAAAATTTGCTGAGACTTCTCTTAGGGCCTAACGTGTAATCTATCTTGGATGATGTTAGAAAGGTTCCTTGAGAAGAATGTGTATATTGTGATGTTATCTGGTACAGTATACTGTATATGACTTCTAGGTGCAATTAGTCTATTTCCTAATTTATCTTTTCTCTTTTATCCACAGTTGAAGTGGGCTATTAGAAGTCTCCGACTATCACTGTGTTGCTATATGTTTTTGAATTCTGTCAATATTTGCTTTATATACTTAGGAGCTTAGTATGTTCATTGTATGAATATTTGTAATGATTATGTCTTCATTTGTAATGATTATGTGAACTGTGATTTTATCATAATATAATATCCTTCTTTGTCTTTTGTAATAGGTTTTTTCCTTACTCATAAGTTTAAGGCATTGTCTTTTGTAATAGTTTTTTATTTAAAAATGATTTTGGGGGTGCCTGGGTGGCTCAGTCGGTTAAGTGACTGCCTTCGGCTCATGTCATGATACTGGGGTCCTGCGATCCAGCCCAGAGTGGGGCTCCCTGCGGGGAGTCTGCTTCTCTCCCTGCTCATGCTTGCACTCTCTCTGTCTCTCTCAAATAAATAAATAAATAAATAAATAAAAATCTACAAAAAATAAATAAATAAAACTGATTTTGTTTGATATTAACATAGCCACTCCCTGGCTCTTTTGGTTACCATTTAAATGTAATTTTTTCCCATACTTTCACGTTGATTGTTGTGAAATCAAAAGTGAGTTTCTTATACATGGTATATAGTCAGATTCTGTGTTTCTAAAATACCTTCTTAATAAATATGTGTTTTGATTGGGGAGTTTAATCTATTTGTACTTCAAGAAATTACTGATATAAAAGGACATACTATTGCTACTTAAATTGTATCTTTTTGTCCAGCCTTCCTTCTATTACCACCTTCCTTTGTGTTTCATTGATTTTTTGTACTGACATGCTTTCATTTCCTTCTCATTCCCTTTTTCTTCTATTTTATAGATAATTTCTTTGTGGGCTATCATTACAATTACATAAAACATTGTAATATTATACCATTCTATTTCAAACAGATAAAAACTTAATTTCAATTGCATATAAAAACCACTCAAAAAGTTCTACCCTCCCCTGGCACATTATGTTACTGATGTCACAAATCGCATCTTTAAATACTGTATACTCATTTTCATGATTTATGTTATTTTTCAATGTTTTTATCATTTAAATCCTATGTAGGAATTAAAACTGAACCGATCCATGAAGATTCTATTAATAGAGGAAGCTATTTATGTCAACATACTTAGCTTTATTGGAGAACTTTATAATTTCATTTGACTTTGCATTAAGGTATAGCATCCTTTCCTTTCACCTTAAAGGACTCCTTTTACCATTTCTTAAAGAATTTTTCTTAGAATGTCTTAATTTCTTCATTTATGAAGGACAGTTTTCCTGGATATATTATTCTTGGTTGAAAATTATTTTTTTCCAGCAATCTGAATATATCATCTCACTTGTTGTAGTCTACAATGTTTTTGCAGAGAAATCCACTCATAACCTTATATAAACTCCCTTGTATGTGATGGGTTGTTTTTCTCTTCCAGTCAAAGATTTTCTCTTTGCCTTCAACTTTTACAGTTTGATTATCATCTGACTGGCTGTGTGTCTTTTTGGATTTATCCTGAATTACGTTATTTGAGTTTAGTTTCTTCAATTACTGTGTATATTTCTTTCCTCAAATTTGGGAAGTTTCCATGGTTACTTGTTCAAAGAATGTTTATGCCCAGTTCTGACCCTCTTCTCTTTTTGGCCTTCCCTAATGCGTATAATGTTGATTCATGTCCCACGGTCTCTAAGGCTCTCTTCATTTTTCTTCCTACTACTTTTCTTTTTGCTCCTTTGACTCCACCACTTCAAATGACCTGTCTTCAATTTCATGCAGTTTTTTTTTCTGCCTTATCAAGTCTGCTGTAAACTCCTCTAGTGTACCTTTCATTTCAACACCAGAATTTCCATTTGGGGTTTTTTTTTTTTTTTTTAAAAGATTTTATTTATTGATTTGACAGAGAGAGAGACAGAGAGAGAGGGAACACAAGCAGGGGGAGTGGGAGAGGGAGAAGGAGGCTTCCCGCGGTGCGGAGAGCCCGATGCGGGGCCCGAACCCAGACCCCAGGATCATGACCTGAGCCAAAGGCAGACGCTTAACGACTGAGCCACACAGGCGCCCCTCCATTTGGGGTGTTTTATAGTTTATATCTCCTTATTGAAATTCTCATTTTGTTCATGCATTGTTTTCCTTATTTCGTTTAGTTGCTAACTCTGTTCTCATTTAGCTCATTGAACATTTTCATGACTGGTCTTTTGACATGTGAAACAAAGCCATGTAATGCACATGGATGTGTATTACATTAGAGTCCATTTCAAGCATTTAATTTTGTTGCTTTGCTTGGCCCACGTTTCCTTGTTTTTTAGTATACCACAATTTTTTGTTGTTGTTGAACTTGGGCATTTGAGGAAAAAAAATCTCTTCCAGCCTTTATACACTGGTGTTATTTAGAGAAATACTTCACTGATCAGCCCAGATAGAGATCCTAGGATGTTTTAAACATTTTCTGAGGATGTTTCTTCTCTGGATTTGTGCATATGATTTTAGTCATTTAAAATTCAGTGGGTGGCTTATTCCTACTTCTTCTCAGAAGCCCATGGTCTCTTGCTCCTCCTGACATCAGCCACTGGAACTGTAGCTCTAATAAGATGCCATAGTGATAGCATGGTGTCAGCAGCTTCCAAACAACACTTTCAGTCCAATCAGCACTCCACGACAGGTAAGACAGATTACAGTCCCTGAGGGAGCACCCAAGCTAGCTAGAACATTGGATGCATGATATGTTCTATTGTTTGTGTCCTGAACAAGAATCTTTGGTGTAGGAGGTTATCTTCCTGGTCGCATCATGGTAGGTCACATAGGGGGAGGAACAGAGCCAAGGATGCAAAACAACAAGAATTTAACCAACACGGTTACTGGAATTCTTTCTTTGTTTTACATTGGTTAGGGTACTACTACTTCTTAATTGGTCTCTAGAACTCTCACAAAGGTATATTGCTCCATATAGAAACACAGTGTCTATGTGGGAGAGTGAAATTACAAAGCTTCTTGGACTGTTATCTTGCTGATATCCCGCCACTTTGAGTATTTCTTATATCCAAATTATTTTAGAACATTTGTACAGTTATAGAAAACTACAGAGTTCCCATTCATCTGGCACTCAGTTTGACTAATGTTAACATTTTACGGTAGCATGGTAAATTTGTCACAATCAGTGAACCAATACTGATACATTATTAGTAATTAAAGTTTATATTTCACTCTGATTTCCTTAGATTTTAACCTAATGTCGTTTATCTGTTCTAGAATGCCATCCAGGATATTATATCACATTTAGTACTCCTACCTTCTTAGGCTTGTCTAGGCTATGAGTGTTTTACCACTACACTGGAGTGATATAAACCAAAAAATTAGTTTCACGGTTAAGCCAAATTTGTTAAGAATTTTCTGCTGTTTGTAACTCGTTAGATTACCAAATGATACTGCTTTCTAGTGCAAATACACTATTTTATAATGATAAAAGTGAGGCCAGGCCCACAGTATCCAAATGATTACCCACCATTACATACAATACCCTGTATTGGCCGTCAACCTACTGAAAATGATGATAGAGAAGGAAAGGGAAAGATAGGACCTTTTCCTTTTCAATTTTATTATGCTCAACAGCAAGCCAAAAGTAGGGAGCTTTGGTAGAGTGTCCTCACACTGAGAAGTAAAATAAAAACTGTTAAATTAATTTTGTGTACCATTTCAACTTTCTGGGTTGGAATGAAATACATGTAAATGTATAAGCTATGAAATACAAATTGTGTATTTCACTGATTTGCATATGAGTGCAAGCTCTCATATTTGCATATAAAGCTCACTTTGCACTACAGAAGGATCATCAGTAATATTCATGCTAATAAATTAAAACTTTTAATTTTAACTTAATGAGAATGGTGGTAAATGGCAAATAAAAACTAGTACTGAGGGAGCGTCTCGCGGGCCGTAGGAGGAAGATGGCGGTGGAGTCGCGCGTTACCCAGGAGGAAATTAAGAAGGAGCCGGAGAAACCGATCGATCGGGAGAAAACGTGCCCGCTGTTGCTGCGTGTTTTCACCACCAATAACGGCCGCCACCACCGAATGGACGAGTTTTCCCGCGGAAACGTACCGTCCAGCGAGCTGCAGATCTACACTTGGATGGATGCAACTTTGAAAGAGTTGACTAGGGCGCCTGGGTGGCTCAGTTGGTTAAGCGACTGTCTTCGGCTCAGGTCATGATCCTGGAGTCCCGGGATCGAGTCCTGCATCGGGCTCCCTGCTCAGCGGGGAGTCTGCTTCTCCCTCCGACCCTCCCCCCTCTCATGTACTCGCTCTCTCTCATTCTCTCTCTCTCAAATAAATAAGTAAAAATCTTTAAAAAAAAAAAAATGAGTTGACTAGTTTAGTAAAAGAAGTCTACCCAGAAGCTAGAGAGAAGGGCACACACTTCAATTTTGCAATTGTTTTTACAGATCCTAAAAGGCCTGGCTATCGAGTAAAGGAGATTGGCAGCACCATGTCTGGGAGGAAGGGGACTGATGACTCCATGACCCTGCAGTCGCAGAAGTTCCAAATAGGAGACTATCTGGACATAGCAATCACACCTCCAAATCGGGCACCACCTCCTTCAGGGCGCATGAGACCATATTAAATTTTATTTACTATTTCTTGAATTATTTTTCATTCAGTTATGTAAAATAAATTCTTTTTCTTCCCCTCAAAAAAAAAAAAAAAAAAAAACTAGTACTGAGAAGAGCTGGGATCCTAGCCCAAGAGTTTTTAGTTCTTACCACCCAATTTCTGTGCTTTACAGTGTAATTACAGTACCCCAGAAATTCACCTTCATTACATTCTGAATTTTGACTATCCTATAAACAAGCACAATAAGCTATGAATCAGTGACAAGGACGTGAAGATTTTTCAAGGTCTCAAGGTTTTATTAGGAAATATATGCTTTATCAATGTGCTCAAATTCTGTTAGTGAAATTCCTAAAGCAGAAAGTTAACAGGAGATTATGTTAACTCACTTGACTTATCGATCATCATTTTTTCTAACAATTTACTGAACATAGTGCTTCAGAAATAGTTCTATTCATGTATCCATTAATTCATCATCCATCTACACCCATCTCTCTCTCTCTCTCTATATATATATACACCTAAACATTTTTATAACAAATATCTATTAACCATCTACTATTGCCCAGAATGCAGTGAAAACAACCCTGATTAATCTCCTGTAGAGGAACAGTCATGAGTTTCCAGGAATTTTTGGACTGAAATTAAATGGCATCAATATAATGAAATTAACAAATCCATTTAATTTTTTATAAGATCTAAGTAGAAATGTAGGCTTAATAATGTGGGAAACTGAACTTTAATCATTAAACTAAAAAATAAGAACTAGCTGAGGAGACAAGAGAAGGAGTGAGTTTGGAGAATAAGAAGGGGGTGGTATCACAGGAGCCAAGAGAATAACTTAGAACAGAACATCACCAGAAATGAATCGGGGACTTTTATCTGGGAGCTGTATAAAATTCCTCAAGTAAAATAAGCAGTATTACTTCAAAAACACTATGGACAATTAACTTCTTCAAAGTACAATAGGGCTGTTTCTCTGTAGACCACTGGTGACAACAAGTTGCTATGTAATTTTCACATCCCTAATAATTATTTGCACTTGCATTTGGCATTCCATTGTGACTAGGTTTTATGCTGCTATTGTTGCTCCCCGTTCAACCCCTCCCACAAAGGTGCTGGGTGGTGGTGGGAGCAGCTGCAAACCCTGTCATCAGCAGACTCCTCTCCCCCAGTCCCCATCACCAGGAAGGAGGGAGTCATGATATTCTCACAGTGAAGGTTTTACTTCTCTGTTGAATTTTGATGATGTGAACCCTACAACACTCTTTAGAGGTAGGCAGTGATTGTTAGAGCTGTGCAAGAAGTTCCCACTGACAGTACACATACCACAGAAGTTGGCATTGCTCATAGTACAACCTCAGAAAAGACACTTTCCAATGTCTACGATAATTTCCGTCATACATAAAATAAATGGCACCTTCCCATCTCATGGGAGAGTGAATCAGAAATACAAGAATGGGGTCAAATGCAAGATATTCTAGAGTAAGGTTTGGAAAACAATTACACCCCATAGGACAAAGGTGGCCCCTGGTTTCTTCTTGTAAATAAAGTTTCATTAGAATGCAACCATATCCATTTGTTTACATATTTCCTATGGCTGCATTCACACTACAATGGTAGAGTTGCCATGATTATGTCAATTGCTTTGAGTTGTGACAGAGACCACATTACTCCCAAAGCCGAAAATATTTACTATATGACCTCTTACAGAAAAAGTTTGCTGAAATAAAGGCTAAGAGTGGAGGAGAAAAGTGTGTATCTTTTGGTGAGAAAACCCATCCATAACAGGGCAAAGAGATGACTTTCTGAGAGAGTCAAGAGCTAGAAGCAATCTGTCCTCTTTGCTAGGCCTTTATTGAAAATGCCACATGAAAAAAATTATAAGAAAAAAAATCAGGAGGTGAGATTAGGAGGTGAGGGCTGAAGGCTAATCAGTCTTTAGCAGTTATAGTCTTCTAAGAAATGTGAGTGAAGGAGCAATCCTGTCATATCCTTTCTGACTTGTCTTCTTTCCCTGTATTGGCTGTCAACCTACTGAAAATGATGATAGAGAAGGAAAGGGAAAGATAGGACCTTTTCCTTTTCAATTTTATTATGCTCAACAGCAAGCCAAAAGTAGGGAGCTTTGGTAGAGTGTCCTCACACTGAGAAGTAAAATAAAAACCGTTAAATTAATTTTGTGTACCATTTCGACTTTCTGGGTTGGAATGAAATACGCGTAAATGTATAAGCTATGAAATACAAATTGTGTAATTTCACTGATTCTCATACAAGTGCAAGCTCTCATATTTGCATATAAAGCTCACTTTGCACCATAGAAGGATCATCAGTAATATTCATGCTAATAAATTAAAACTTTTAATTTTAACTTAATGAGAATGGTGGTAAATGGCAAATAAAAAATTATGAAATATTGATAGACCACAAAAGGAAGGGAAACCCTGTAGATTTTAGTACGTTTATCTGGCTCTTTGAGGAAGGGGACTCTTGTTTTCATTTTGCAATGGGTGCAGACAATTAAGGGGTTGGCCCCGTGTACTGACCAGCATCCTTTAAGATCAACTAGTCTTCTTAGAGAGTCTCTCCCAGCCACCACCATCTGAGCTGCTATTGCCAACCTCGAGCTCCTGGAGCAGCTGAGCGACACACTCCACGAAAACAACGGAGTGACCTGCCTACTCGTGACTCAGGCTGATCTGTGTGTCTGCTGGTGCAATAAAGCAATGCCCCTTCTCATCAGCTTTGCAATGGAAGAGACTCCTCTACAGAAAACGGCCATTGCTAACAAGGATTTATTCAGGCTTTGAGAGGCTAGAGAGGACAAGGGCTTGGCAGGAAGCATGGTTCCCGACCCCCGGGGGACCACAGCAAGGCACTGTATATCCAGCCCTCCTCTTCTCTGATGCAGGGGTGCAGACAGTCATGAAAAGACACCTGCCACAAACGTGATACCATGTCCTCTTAAGTTCAACTGATTTATTTGGCAACAACACCCACACTGGCCAGTTGGCATTTGGCACCGGCCAGAATTTCCTGCCTGTGCCCCAGCCTTAGGTGAGGACATCAAAATTGCTCTCTGCGAGGGTTGGCTCAAGCCAGAAAGAAGAGCTCCAAAGGCCACTGAAAAGAATCAAGAGGTGGTAACAGCCTCAAGCTAGCATTTCAATTACAGGCTGTGACAGAAACCTGGTCACCCAGGTGCTTCTGCTTTTCACAGTCTGGCTGTCCCTGTGATTCCGAATGGCCTTTGTGACCCACTTTGGGTACATCCCTAGAGGCTGCAAAAAAAAAAAAATTAAATAAATAATAATAATAATAAGGAGAAGAAAGAACCAGTCCTGATCACCACCTAACCTGCTGTCCACAGCTCTCCTTGACGTGCATGTCCCAACTCTTTGTCAGTAAGTGGCCCAAGGAAATTCAGGTTAATTACAAAACCTTCAGCTACGTTGGCTTCCTGAACAAAAGAAGCCAGGGGTTTGAGGGATTTATGCAAGAGAGATGGACAGACTAAGTAAAGCAGCAACAGCTCGAGAACGAACGCACAAGAAGCTGGAAACAGACTCTGCTAGCGGGGAGACTGCGTAGCACAGCCCCTTTCCGCCGTATGCCAAGTTAGAAATGACAGAGTCATTCCAAAGCCTTACTTTTCAAAGCCCTTCCATCAACTCTGCAGACTTACCTTCCAGCTGGGAGCAGTAATTATTAACTCAGCAGATAGGTGCTTTGTCAGATTAGAAAGAAAACAAATCTGCTTCAATGAAGAGAATAAACAGCCCCTAATGTTCAGCCAGGGAAGCTTGTGCGTTGACAGGACATAATTACCTTTCATTGCATGTAATGATATTATCACTTTTACTTTGTTCCTCCAATTCCAAAATTATAATATACCTCCCTCGCTTAATTGGATGCTTGGGCTCCTCAGGAATTCACTTAACTCAATGGCATTTGCTTTTGTCATGAGGCAATTATTTGCATTTTATGAAGAATTCATTGTGTATACTTGGAAGCAATATGTTTTATTTAAGAACTCCTCATCACAAATACCAAAAAAGGGAGGCAAACTGCCTCTTTTCTAACATCATGCCAATTTGTAACTCTTTTAACAGTTAAAAGGTCACAAAATAATATAGCAACCCAACGCAGATAAATCTCTCCTATTTCCATCCTTGGCACACCTTTCAATTTTTTTTTTTTTTTAGATTTTTTTTTTTTTTTTTATTTGAGACAGAGAGAATGAGAGACAGAGAGCATGAGAGGGAGGGGGTCAGAGGGAGAAGCAGACTCCCTGCCGAGCAGGGAGCCCGATGCGGGACTCGATCCCGGGACTCCAGGATCATGACCTGAGCCGAAGGCAGTCGCTTAACCAACTGAGCCACCCAGGCGCCCCGGCACACCTTTCAATTTCCACACACACAAAAAAAACTTGTGTTTCATTCCCAGAATCAAAAGGTAACAACCTATGTAATCACTCAGATCCATTTGTCCTTTGTTGGATGTCTATTAATAATGTCGGATTAATGAAGTGGGAAATTGACGTCCATTTCAAATATGAAAATTTTACAGGGGATGGTGGGTGCTACCACAATATCCAAATTCTACTTTACAACTTTAAATTTTTAGAGAAGGAAAAGATTAAAAGAACTCATGAAAGAGAACAAATGAAGGAACCTACCCACAGAATGTGAGCCAGACTCTCTTCTGAAATCTTGGGGTAAAAATAAAGGGAAAAAATGCCCCAAGAATAACCTTAGAAGTGCCATACAGTGCTCGAGGACAATCAGTTGCTTTTGCCCTCTTGGGAACATACTAGGGAAAGCCCAGGGGAACTACTCGGCCTCAAACTTAAGGATGAAGTAAGGATTTGCTCTTTCTATTTCCCATGATGACAGACTCCTATCACGTGACTTGACAATTATGCTTGTGGTTAACAAAACAGGGAGGTGGGACACACAAGCTGCTTGCATTTCCTCAGATGATTCTTTTCTGGAACTAGGTAAGTCAAAAATACCTTTCACACTGACCCCTGAACTGACTGGCAGAGGGGAATGGCTAAACTTGTCCCACGATGGGCAATGTCCATCCTGGAGAACAAAGTGGAAGTTTCCACACCTCATTACGGATCTCCACTATTCAGGTTTCGGGACTGAACTCTCCTGCATTACAGAAGATAGTGACTCGGTTTAATTGCCCACCACGGGAATTGCTGGCAGAGTAAAAGAACAGTGTGTCTTGTCCAATAAGCATGCAGGGCTACTTTTTGTAGGCTTACAGGGGGAAGGTAGCCAGAAATCCAACAGGCCAAAAAAGAAGAGGAGGAAAAAAAAAAAAAAAAAGGAGAAGATGAAGAAAAGGAAGCCTCTCAAATGCAGAACTTGAAAAATCAGGGCATGTATTTTTGCAATGACCCTCCAGTCTCCTTTCCCACCCCCGATTGCTATCCCCAGACTCCAACTGGGCTGGCTCTTCATAAACATCTATCTTGCCAACGAGTGTTCTAATATTAATTTTGACCATGTTTTAATTTTCCTTTCAATCTTCAAAAGCCAAAGTTCCAGATTTATGAAGGACTTTTTTTTTTTTGTATTAACCCTCCACACCCTCACAGTCCAACAAGAGTGTTTTTACTCCGTTTAATGAAAAAAATGGGATATTAGGAGCACACAGAGTTCCCTATTCTCTATGACACGTATTATATGTCTCTAAGGAAGTTAAACAGATCTTGCACAGTTGAGTATGATGGCAGGACTGTCACTTCCACCATCCTCTAAGATCACGGAAGGTAAGAAATTGTCTTAGTGATCTTGGTATCTATACTAATGTTCAATAAATGTTTGGTGGATGTATGTTGGGTGGGCCAAGGAGTGCTTTTAAAAGAAGCACATGGCCAGACGACCAGGCGGATGGGGCCATTTCTAAAGGATGCTGAATGGGGAGGGCAAGCTGGGGAAAGGAGGTGAGAGGGTATGGCTGCGTGATCGCAGGGGCGGTGATAAGGCTATGGAATACAAGGGACTTAGCATTAAGTCCAATACATTAGACTCCAATACAAAGCCAAAACAACCGGGGCTTTATAGTCTGATGATGTGGAAGAAACGCTAGTCTGACTCTACAGAGGATGTGGCAATCCACACTTCTGGGGAACCTCACCTTTTCCCCAAAAAGAAGATTCCTCAATGTAGCTCACCATCTCCCAGGTCACTTGTCAAGTTTTTTTTTTTTTTTTTTTTTTTAAAATTTTTTTTTTTTTTTTGAAGGAGAGAGAATGAGAGAGAGAGAGAGCACATGACAGCGGGGAGGGTCAGAGGGAGAAGCAGACTCCCTGCTGAGCGGGGAGCCCGATGCGGGACTCGATCCCGGGACTCCAGGATCACGACCTGAGCCGAAGGCAGTCTCTTAACCAACTGAGCCACCCAGGCGCCCCTCACTTGTCAAGTTTTAATGAAACCTTTGGTCTCGCAAGAATTTTCTAAACTTGCTTTATCCAAATCAGATCACATTAAGGGCAAAAGGAGGTGCTGTCTGTAATTATGTCAGAACAATACTCATAAACCAGGACTCTCCTGGGCAGACAAGGTTATACGCCTCCATCTACACTTCTCTATATGCACATATATGGGTCATCTATATCTATATTCTATATCCATTTATAACTATATCCACAACTACATCTGTATCTGAACCAAGAGCTATGTTAATATCTATATTTCTATCTACAACTATATCTAAGCTTTATGCATCTAGATCCACAACCACACCGACATCTGTTATTTTTTTTTTTTAAAGATTTTATTTATTTATATGGCACAGAGAGACACAGCGAGAGAGGGAACACAAGCAGGGGGAGTGGGAGAAGGAGAAGCAGACTTCCCGCTGAGCAGGGAGCCTGATGCGGGGCTTGATCCCAGGACCTTGGGATCATGACCTGAGCTGAAGGCAGACACTTAAGGACTAAGCCACCCAGGCGCCCCCCGACATCTGTTATTTCTTGATACTGTTCTTACAGCAAACATCACAGAGTGCATCAAACTCTTTATAGTTCTTACTTTCTCTTTCCTTCCATTTCTCCCTTTCTCACCCATTTCTTAACAGGACACTCTTTCCTGAGAGTCCATTCCTTCCGTTCCAGTTTCTCTCTTCCTGTCCAACTCTCTCACTTCCCCTGCTTACACGGTAATAAGAAACTGACAAACTCTTCTTCTACATCTCCCATGTTTCGTAAATGATATTCTCTTTTGCTCAAACAAATGTATTTCATATTTTTCTGACAATAGCAACAAAAGCTGTCCTTTCCTAATGCAGAGTTTGGTATATTTGAATATACGAGGTGTTGTGACTAGGTACACGTGTAAACATTTGGAAAGCCATCTGATGAGTCTGAGTCTCGCTTTTCTCATCTGGAAATGGGAACAATATTCATCAATTAAATAATGTAGGGCAGCCACCCGTCCTGTGCATTAGAATCACCTGGGGAGCTTCTGAAACTATTTCTTGGCTCTACCCAAGATCCAGAGTATGTGTGTGTTCCTCTAAAATCCATTTGTTGAAACTCTAATCCCCAGTATGATGGTATTTGGAGGTGGGGCAATTGGGGGGTAATTAGGTCATAAGGGTAGAGCTTGCATGATAAAATTAGGGAACTTATAAGAAGAGACATAGAGATAGGATCCCTCTCCCTTTTTCATATCAGGGTACAGAGAAAAGACAACTATCCCAAGCCAAGAAGAGGGCCTTCACCAAGAATCCGGCCTTGCTAGCACACTGACCGTTGATTTCTGACTCCAGAACTGTGAGAAATAAAGTTCTGTATTTCAGCCACCCAGTCTTTCATAGATTATTATAAACCCCCATCAGACTATGACAACCAGACATCAGGATTTTAAAGTTCCTGAACCTATTTCAAAGTGCAGCAAACACTGATAACCAGTAGTCTATTGTCTATATAATGCTATACAAATGTACATTAATATGTGCATAATGGCATTAAAATTTTTTAACCCTATCCATTACCAGTTTTTTTAATAAAATATAAGGTATTGGTTCCACTCTAAATAATTGGGGATGGGAAAAGGAACATGAAATTTGAACACATTTAACTACCGTGGGCTGTGTTCTGAAGGACTCATCAAGATAGAATTAGCTCATTATTGAGCTAGAAGACTCTACCTTTGAACATGGGAAGCCTGGATCTTCCCATAGCTTCATTAATAACTTGAAAGTAGTTGTACCACCATCAAAACCAATTGTCTGATTTGGGATATCATTTGGATCCTAAGACAAGATAAAAAAAGAAGACATCTAACATCTTTCAAAGAGAATATGTAAAAGAGTGAGAAATTAAATGCAAAGGTGCTAATTACTAGTCACAGCTTAATTTTCAAATTGTTCTTTTAACTCACAAAACTAATGAGTAGAGATATACTCCACACTGCAAACCAGAGCTCGACAGAAACTTGAGTAATTAGAGTATTTCTTTGTAATGGAGAGTACTCAGTAGATAAGAAAACAACACCACCAGAATGATTCTCATTTATAAAACCCACTGGCGATAAAGAACAAACACTTTTGAAATAAGTACTGTTCTTCACATCTGATAACAATTAGTCTGAGAGAGCTGTGGAAACTTACTTTTCCAGTAAAAAAAACCCTACAGATTTGGGGGCACCTGGGTGGCTCAGTAGGTTGAGAGGCCAACTCTTGATTTCTGCTCAGGTCATGATCTCGGGATCCTGAAGTGGAGCCTGGTGTTGGGCTCTGGACTCAGCAAGGAGCCTGCTTGAGATTCTCTCTGGCTCCCTCCGCCCCTCTCCCAGCTTGGGTGCAAGAGCACGTACTTGGGAAGAGTGACACTGGGGACATTGGTTTTTAATGCTGCTATTTAGTAATCAGTGCAGCTTTCTCTATGAAGTTGCTGATTTACTCTTACAGGTTATAACAGCCGGTAGGAGGCCAGTGTAAATGGTATATTCACAGGTGGGCTTGCCCTTAAAAATGTCAAGGACATGAAGGGAAATGCATGTGGCTAGGGCTAGCTGGGATTCCTGGCATCTACAACCAACAGGCCTTGGTTTGGGTTTCCATCTATTATTGATCAACTGGTTTGGAATGCATGGGAGCCCAAATCCAACGAGGAAAAAGAAAAATGCATTTGCCTTGGAAAAGTCTACGATACACCTCCATAAATTTATAATCTGAATCTTTTAGAAAGTATATTCTTATTGTTTTGAGTCAAAGCATCTAGGCCACCTCAACTGAGCCAATTACATGAATTCATAACGATGTTACAAAATGGATAGCACAATGTAATATGACAAAATATCATCTTTTCAGCATTATAAAGCACTCGGGGAAACCGTACGAAATGAACAACTCAGAATCTAGGATATAAGCAAAACTGTTGGTCTTTCTTCCAGTCTTTGTGCTTTCTGGGAGATTCTACTCCCACGGCCAATTCCAGTGTAGTTTCTATGGTAGCACATCCTCAAGAAAGCCTTGAAGAGCCAGAGGACCACTGCACACAGGCTCCCTGTAGTGGGCCATGTTCATGGGCAACTTGAAACTTCCCGAAGGCCAGGCCCTCAGGAACAAATTGTACTCTGAAGAGTACTGCTCTCCCCTTTGCAGGAAATTCAAGAAAGAGGAGAGATTTGGGCCGCAAAGACTGGAAATCTGACCAAAACATTCATATGTTTTTCGCATAGATAGCTTCCCATAATCACCTGGAGGTGCTGGGCTGTGCAGAGACCAAATCCCCATAAACAATCTTCTCTCTCTTTTTTTTTTAAAGATTTATTTATTTATTCATTTGACAGAGAGAGACACAGCGAGAGAGGAAACACAGGTGGGGGGAGTGGGAGAGGGAGAAGCAGGCTTCCCGCAGAGCAGGGAGCCCGATGCGGGGCTTGATCCCAGGACCCTGGGATCATGACCTGAGCCGAAGGCAGACGCTTAACGACTGAGCCACCCAGGTGCCCCCCAAAAAGCAATCTTCAAAGATTTTTATCTTTATAAACATGATCCCCCACCTCATAGTGACCCTGTCTGCTTATCAGTCCACAGTCAGATTGACGAGAACAAAGAAATGCAGCCTGTAGTCTGAAAAATGCTTCCCTTGGCATCCAGTCTCAACTCAACTGTATTAGCTTAGGATCAAACGTGCTTACTGATCTAGAATTTACTTTGAAAATTCTCATACTTAAGAATATTCCACATAGGTTATAAAAGAAAGCAGGGTAGATCCTTGCTTTTTTGCTAAGTGCAGTAGGAAGACTCATCTCATACCATTGCGAAAAACCAGAGACCTATAGCCACTGATGCCTCCAAAATTCTTTGGTGGTTCCTCCGAAACGTAAACATAGAATTATCTTATGATCCAGTGATTACACTGCTAGGTATATACCCACAAGAATTGCAAGCAGGGACCCATACAGATACTTATAAAGCACTGGTCACAGCAACATTATTCATGAGACCCAAAAGGTGCAGACAACCCTCATTTCCATTGACAGATGAATGGTTAAACAAATGAGGGCTATCCATAAAATGGATTATGTACAATGGAACATTATTCAGCCTTGAAAAGGAACGAAATTGCTATATATACCACGCCATGGAAGAAACGTTGAGGACATCATGCTAAGTGAAATAAGCTATACACAGAACAAATACTTTATGATTTCACTTATAAGAGATATCTACAATAGGCAGATTCATAGCGACAGAAAGTAAAACAGAGCTTACCGGGGGGTAGGGGGGATGGGAAATTATTTTTTAATGGGTACAGAGTTTCTGTTGGGCATGATGATACAGTTCTAGAAATGGAGAGTGGCTAATGGTTGTACAATGTTCTGAATGTACTTAAATGTCACAGAATTGTATACCCCAAAATGTGAAAATGTTAGAAAAATTTACCTTTATGTTATGTACATTTTAACCCATTAAAAAAAAAAAAGCACCACAGAAGTCCAAAATCTTAGCCAGTGTAAGCGAGAGGAACGCATATAATGCTGTTAGCTCATGTTTTTCGTTACGAATGACCCAGCAACATTCCTGTCTTGACCAACTCTACAAAGCAACTGAAATGATAGTCCTCCATGTCAAACTTTAGTTCTAGCCTCAGACAGTGGGTACAACTGGCCTCGGATTTACTAATGAACACTTTTGCTCTTTCCCAGAATGACCTTACTGTAGTGAGAATTATCCGCTTAACATGGCACGCGACCCACTATGAAGCAACTGCATGTCACAAGACATAGAAGACAGAGGAGATTAAGCAGCTTGACCGATGACCTCCACATGTCTATGAGCCCCAAAGGGAGGCATGTTGATTCTCTGAGTCAAGGCTGGAAATAGAGACAAAGAACAGGAAGAAGATTTCACAGTTCAAGCTGTCAGTTCCACCTACTTGATGAAGCAGTCTCGGCCATCCCGGTTCGCAGTCATCTCCCATCCATAGGGTGGCGCCTGGTTCAAGCCCCAGGTGCCCGAGGGAGGTGGCCAGCCAGAAGACTTCGTCCTGTGGCTGGAGAGAAAAAAAAAGAGAGAGAGAAAGAAAAGCATCATTACACCTGACACCTGAACATTTCTTCTGAGACAAACTCCAGAAGGAGCACGGGGTTTGCTCCTCTCAACTGGGTGCTATATCCTCAGCTCATTAAATGAATAAATACAACGCGTGATTTTACGACAGGTACCATGCTCATCGGTTTTCCTCATACTGTCTTCCTTCCTTCCTCACAGACACCCTGTGAGGGAAGTACGTGTATTCCATTACATGTATTACATTTTACAGATGAGGAAACAACGACCGGCTCAGAAAGATTAAATAACATTATGAAGGGCACATTATCCATTTTGAACAAAAGTTTTGCACACATTCCATTACACTATGCCTCCTGATACCAGACATCAGGAAGTGTGGCAGATAAGTAGATATCACACGCAATATCAAGACATATATGTAAAGGCTGTTTTTATGGATATGAAGCAAATAACCTGAAGCCACAATTTCCTGGCCTCCCCGAACCAAAGCACAGAATTTCCACTCGTATTAACCACGTTCCAGTCAAAGTGAGATATAACCCAGAGACAAACTCTCCATTTAAGTTGCAGAGAAAATCCACACATTAGCTTTTACACTTTCAATTCAAACCCTGAATTTCAGTCATCAGCAAAAGGGAAGGGTAGGCTACGGAGAACCGTCTAGAAGCCTGCATTCCCAAGCGCAAGAGTAAAGGTGAAGTAACTGCATGTGACAAGCAACTGCGACAGGCAGGACGGCACGGTGACAATCTCCAACCAGAGGGCAAAGCCCAGGTTCTGGAGCATTGCTGAGTCCTGGCCGTTCCTCTGCCACCAAGGACCTCCAGAACTTCTACTGTTTGCTCAACAACACTGAAAACTGCTTCAGAGCAAAATCACAAGAGGAAATATCAACTGCCGTTTCTGGACTGGCCAATATCCTTCATCATTCGGTCCACCCACCCGACGTGAATTTCTGGATGGCCTCGGAGATCTTCCAGGCACTTGCAGACTGCAAACTGGGCTCTCCAAGCGACGGGTGGGGGTGGGGGGAAAGCAGTGCTCACACTTCCAGGGCCTTGCACTCAGCATCTGAGTAGAGAACCTGGGAGCCTTTGACAGGGCACCAGGGACCACACGCACAAGGTGCACAGCTCTGTGTGGGCAGCGGTCCAAAGCTAGCAGCCCCCCTGCTGCAAGCATCCAAAGACAGGGTGTCAACTTTTCTGAAAGGAGGCACCTCCGAATCCCCCAGAACACAGGGCAACTCACCCCCACGTCACACCCAATGCACACATCTGATCATAACCCAACACCTCTCTGCAGGGGAAACAAGCCCGTTTTCGGTAAGACTTCTCGATGGGAAGTATCTTGCATAATTTCAACCACCTCTGTTGCTGTTTTTTAAACTTCCTTTCTGGTTTCCCACATCCTTCATGAAGCATGGTGAGCAAAGTTCACAAATCTAATACAGGTCTGGCAAATTTAAAATCCCACCATAGGATTCTTTCTCGCCCCTAGACTATTAAAATAAAAGACAAGGCAACAGTTTCTGTTCCTCTTCTCTGTGCAAAAGTCAGCAGGGGCAGTTTCCTCTGGAGGTTTTATAAAAATGGGCTGCTTCCCTACAGTTAGAGAACACATGAATTTGCCATCCCATGGAAAGAAAAAAAAATAAACGCCAATTTCTCTGAAGTACCAGAGAACACATTTGGAGAGCTTTCTGAGGTTGGACCAAGAACACAAGCCCTTAGGCGATGAACACACCATATCCTGTTATTAAAAAGTTTTCCAAAAGCAGTAGTACAGTAAGAGGTAACACAAGGAATACTCTCGTGAAAGACTGTTCATGTAGAGAATGCAACTGTTTACACTGGATGAGTAAATTATGCACTGTATCAGAATGTTAATTGTTGCCAGAGAGGGCTAACTTACTAAAAACAAACGGTCTCTTCTTTTAGGTATTCTTCTCTTTCACTGGCCACGGCCACCAATGCCTAAATCACTAAAAGAAAGACACAGGCTTCCTAATGTAATTGGTGTGTAAAACACAATATTAGTAGGCCTGAATGTTATTATAAAGTACATCCTGTCCTGTACAGTATGTTCAGAAAGCAGAAAACAACAGTTCATGAAGATGTTTTCCAGTAAAGACGTTGGTCATAAAACACCCAATGACGCGCGAATACTAGAGAAATTTACAAATGCTAATTTAGTTACTTCAGTTCAAGGACATCAGCTGATATTAAAAAACTGAATAATTAAAATCAGATATGTCATTACGTCTGTTAATGTGTTGACATAAAATACACGGGTTGGAAAGGAATTAGTACAACTTAGCAAATTAAAATGCACAAAGAACAAAAAAATAACACCCTAAGTATCTAAACATAACAGTCTTAACAAAAATCAAGGACAAAGGTCATAATTATAGAAAGATTTGGCTCCTGCTTCTATGAGTGGGATTGCTGGAGGTCCACCCAACAATACGTACCTTATGAGCTGATTGTTTGCTCTCCCTTTACTAGGGACCTCCTTTCCTGGCTCCAACCTCTGTGTCTTCACCAAACCCTCCACCACTCACAAATGTGCCCATCCCAGAACTGCTGAGAGACAGTCTTTTCCATCAGGAATGCAAAGAGTTAGCATCTTGCAGAGCAGTAGATGGGGCCAGTGCTTATAAAAGTAGAGTTCACTTACTGGTTTGTACCAGAGGCCTCTCTGATGCAGATATTATACCTTCGCTGACACAGTTCTGTGCAGAACTCCTCCTGTTGGGAAAAAATACTGACTCTGGGTCCCAGTGTGAGATGCATGCCCTTTATTTCCCCCAATCTCCCAAAGAGTCCATTCGGAGATCCTGGGTAGTCTTCCCAAGGACTGATACCTTTTGTTATTGCTCCTCTTTGAAGGAGGTCTCACTTTTCTTGTCCAAGTTCCTGTTAGCCTCTGTGGTGCTCTTGACCACTTCAAAGACTGTTCTGTAAGTAGAAACCTGCAGTGCTGCTCAGGAGCCAGCAGGACTGAGGATGATAAGCAGGCTGGCCCCACTGAGATCATTTCAAGAATGTTCTCCAGCCCAGGGTTGGCCAGAATTGCCAATTGTAAACATAGGACATCATGTTCAATGTGAATTTCGTGTAAACAACAATTTTCTTTGCATCAGAAGATCTCACATAATATTTGGGGGTTACTTATATACTAAAAAATGGATTCATCATTTATATGAAATTCAAATTTGACTAGACATCCTATATTTTATCGGCAAACTCTACTCTAGCACCTCAAATAATTGAATACCCAGATTTTCTTCCACAATCAAAGAAGACAGCTTATCCACGGAACTAAAATATCATAGCCCAGAATTCTGAAGACTTACCCTCACCTAGTAGTGGGACCGAATACTACTCTCACAGAGTCTATGATGTGCTAAAGAAGCACCCTCAGCTCCGTGACTAGCCTCAAACCAAAGTACACCCTCCTAACGTGTCTGTGGGAGTGACAGGGGGATTACAAGTAGTCATGAGTTAGGGGTTGATCTATTTCCCAACTTTAGCTGGTAAGAATCACCTCACACTGCTTGGTAACTATAAAGATAATGAGACCCCAGAAATTACGATTTAGCAGGTCTGGGTTAGAACTAGGCATCTATGAGTGAATGAGTACATGTGTGTGCTGAAACAAGCAATTCACATAATTCTCTTTTGGATAGGATTGCTAGATTTACCAATCCAAATGAAACGAAAGAAAACAAGAATGTCCACGTCAATTGAAATTTCAGAAACGTAATGAATAATTTTTAGCCTAAGTGTGACCCATGCAATATTGGGAAATACTGATAAAAAAAAAAAATCCAGATTCAACTGGATATCCTGTATTTTATAGGAGCCATGGGGCTTGGGGAACATTAGTCCCTGCTACTCAAAGTTTGTGTGAAAATCCAACGGCATGAGAATCTACTGGGTTCTTGGCATGACGTGAAATCTGCATTTTATCAAGATCCCCAAGTAATTCCCATATGCATTCAAGTTCTCTAACCACAGCCCAAATCACTGATTTCCAACATGAAGCCTCGCAGCAGGTTGGAATCACATGGTGAAAATTGTTAACTCCAGATGCCTGGGATGGAGGCCAAGCACTTGAGTCAGAATATCTGAGGATGAAGCCTAGGCATTGGTATTTCACCCCAAGATGGCCACCCACTGATCAAAGTCATTCTATATTTGTATTTGAGCTGATTGAATCAGAGCAGCACGGCGTGGTGCTCAAGAGCCTGTCAATTTGCAGCAGTGGGTTCTCCAAAGTGTGGCCCCAGGGACAGCAGCGGCCACACCAAGGCCTCTATCACAAATGCAAATGCATATGCATCACCCAAGACCTATCAAAACACAAAACGCTGAGGTGATGGGGCTGACCAAGCAAACCTCTGTTTAACAAGCCTGCAGGCAAGGCTGGGGCCCACTCAACTTTGCTAACCACTGAGTTAGAATCAGACTCTCTTTAATCCAAGCCCTGCCATTTCTTTTCCACAATCTTCAACAAGTTCTTCAACCTCTAACCCACTTGGTCCCAGCTACTCCTCTATAAATGCTGGTAAGAGGACCAGGTCCTTGGAACAATTAGTTTTGTAAGGCACTTCCTACAGTATGTGCCAGAAAGTCTCTGCTAAATAAATCCCAACCTAACTTAGATGGGAGACAATAAGGGACTTTGGGCGTATGGCAAGAATAGGTGTCTATACTCGTTCTCTAAATAGAAGAAGGGTGAATGGCTCAGTCCTCTATTCTTTTCCAGTCTGGCAAGAGCAGGGTAATAAGGGGCTGAATCAAGCCAGGTTACACCTTCTTCCCGGGTCACAAGTTGAGTTCAGCTGTTCTAAAGGCAGAGGAAACATCAGAAAGTTTGGCCCAGGAACCAGTAACCCCAGCTGTGTGTGTGATCCTAGGTAGAGAAGCCAATTTCCACTGCTCTCAGGCCCCACCTTGAGACTGTCTGCAACCGCAGGTTCCGTCACTGCAGCCCTGAGATCACGGTTGTGTGAACCACTTTCAAACACTTAGCTCAGCCTTCAAAATAGCGACCTACATTGCCAGGGCTATTTCAGTCATTCCAGAAATTCCTGGCCGCTGACTGAACCGCTTTGCAATGCTGTGCTTTCTCACATCTATTGTTTGCAACAGATCGAAAAGGGTCTGGACAAAAAAGATCTTCAGAGAGGAGAGGATGTGAGAGCAGCCAGGAAGTGGAGGGGGAGAGCTGCGGAACTACGGGTTTAGGGAGCAGCGGTGGAAGCCACGCCCCGTGTCCTCCTGTGTGCCCGCCTCCAAGCCCCGGACGCAATCCGGGTGGCCAATCTGCCCCGGGAGAAGGCGGGCTCTTAGAAACCATGGGCAGGCCAATACAGTGACCTGGGTGGGGGTTTAGAAACACAACTCAGGGCGCCTGGGTGGCTCAGTCGGTTAAGCGACTGCCTTCGGCTCGGGTCATGATCCTGGAGTCCCTGGATCGAGTCCCGCATCGGGCTCTCTGCTCAGCAGGGGGTCTGCTTCTCTCTCTAACCCTCCTCCCTCTCGTGCTCTCTGTCTCTCATTCTCTCTCGCAAATAAATAAAATCTTTAAAAAAAAAAAAAAAAAAAAGAAACACAACTCAGGAGGAGAGAAAGGGATGATCTCTGGGAGAAGGACGGTGGGTGAGGTCTGGGTCCACAGTCCTGACGCAAACCCATTCAAATGCTGCGGCTCACGAGCTTTGTGACCCTGGCTTCTAAACTCGCCCTACTTAATTTTCATCACCTGTAAGACAGACTTAGTCTCGCTCAGTGGTTCTCACCTGCGGGGGGGGTTTGCCACCAGGAAGACATTATTTTGGAGACAAGTGAGGTGGGCACAAACGGGGCAAGGGGAGGCACCCCAGGCACTTAGTGGGTACAAGGCATGGATGCTGCTACACTTCCCCCAGGACACAACTCACCCCCAACACAAAGACAAAATGACATCAGTGCCCCTGCTTAGCTCCTAAAGTTGTGGTGCGAAAGAAACAAAATGATGAACGTACAGTTCTGACCACTTTCCTTGATAGATACTTGGGGCTCAAAACACTTTGGTTGAAAAACAAACACACAGAACACCCCACACATTCTCAAAGTTTCCACTTAAAGGCGAATTCAGATAAGCAGAACCTATGTTTCCATCACAATGAAAGAGTTCAAGACCGAGGTTTGCCACTGAAAGCTTCAAGGCTTTGGGTAAATCATTTGGCCTCTCAGGGTTTTAGTCCTATGTGTAAAAATAAAAACACCAACATCCAGCTCTCAGTGATGTTATGCAGATAAATAATAATATGTGCCAAGCACTAAGGTCCAGTGGTTGACTCACTGAGAATAGTCTCATCAAATGCTGTTGTGTTAGAAGTGGTTATCATTGTAATGAAGGTAATTTTAGTATTTGACCCCATAGTTTAAACACCACTTCTACATACAGAATTTCTTTTGATGCAAAGTTGGCTTCATCATGGAACAAAATGCCTGCTAAAGCATTCATGTTTTTGCTTTAAAGATGCAGAAATGGACCTCAGGGAGAATGGATCACTTACCCCATAGCCAATGGAGGCACCATAATGGCCTCACTGGAGGGAAACATGGGCAGCCATGGACTTGGACTGGAGACCACATGTTGTGGCAAGCACTGTCTGCTTCATGGATTGTACTAGGGATGGAAGGTGGGGAAGAGGGTATAGCCTCCGAAAAATCTCCCCATGCACAGATCCTCCTGCTGTGACACAGCCAGTTAGGAGAATGTCTATGATGAACCCAGGGCTTCCTGCCCTAAATTCCTCTTACTTACACAGTGTCATTATGAAGTGTGACTTCAACATATGGGCTTATTTAGATACCTGGTAATATTTTGGACGACTAGTCAGAATTAACCTGCGTTTGAAACTGGTATTGAGAAATGAATTCTTCTATCCATTTCAGATACTGTAAAACCTAAGCCACATCAATTCAGTTACTCATCCCGGACATACAATGAACTTACAAATCCAACAAAATCCAATTCTTCCCCAGAATTTGATCATCCTTATCTCTTTGGACTCACAGAGATTATTTTCAGAATACCCCAAAGTTATATAGTGCTAAAGATGATGTTACAAAATGTAAAGCACGTTCTCATTTGTATTGCTCTAAGTGGTGGCTGGATTACAGTATCCAAAACTCTACAAGAATTCCTAACATCACACAATATACAAGCAGGTTAAATACAAAGTATCTTGTGGGTTGACTGGCCATTTGGTTTAAGGTAAAGGAAGTAGAGAGGGATTGAGACAAATGAATAAAGAATGCTTCTGAGGGCGCCTGGGTGGCTCAGTCAGTGAAGCATCTTGATTTCGGCTCAGGTCATGATCTAGGGTCCTGGGATCAGTTCCCAGGTCAGGCTCCTTACTCAGTGAGGAGTTTTCTTGAGAATCTTTCTCTCCCTCTTCCTCTGCCCCTCTGCCCCACTAGCGCTCTCTCTCCTCTCTCTCTCTCTCAATCTCTCTATAAAATAAATGAATAAACCTTAAAAAAAATTAAAGGAATGCTCTGGATGAATTCAAAAAGCTCCATGATTAGTGGCAGCCTTGTTCCTATAATGACCTATTCACTGTGCCTCAATTGGACGAAAAGGGTTCCACTGGGACAGGGTTTCGCGTCTCCATGATTCAGGGAGGAATTGACTGGCCAAGTCTTTTAGCTCCAGTCAATCATGCTATTGACACAAAGACACATCTTGAATTAGCTGCACTGTGCTGTCTCAGAACATAACTCTCTTCATTCAATCAGGCTGTAGTACAGAAGTCAGAGTATGTCAGTCTCATGAGGCAACAGTTTTCCATCCAACTGCCCTTTATTAGACACATCGAGTGCAGGTGCATGTGCAGAAAGCCTGATTGGTAAGATAAGAATAATATCAAAGCCATACAGACAGAAGTAAAAATCATCCAAACAACTGTTTATAAGATTTCACTTCTGTTTTAACAAGAAATACAAAAATATACAGTAAAAGGGGAATAGCAGTTAGTTAAAAGCTCATTTAAATATTGACAAATCGCATAAACATACACAATATATACATTCCAAAGTCATTAGATTCAAACAAAAATGTATTATTAATCAAGAGGTTAACTATGATAAAAGACATTTGGATATAATTTTAATAACCAAATTTAAAAATTTTTCAGCTCGCTTTCATTTGCTTCACATACCAAGAGTCCCTAAACATTGCACACAGTGCTGGCCATTAATGACAGACGAAGAAGGTTTGCCTTAAATTAAACTTTTCTTTTTTGCGAAGTGCATTTGTATGTATTAGCTAGCTGAATTCTCTAATTCTGTGAATCGAGAAGGACAATTATAATTAGCCCTGTACCATAACAAATAAAGCAGACAGAGACTGGACACAGTAGCCAAGGATTCCCAGAAAGGCAATACAGAGCTCTACGTAGGAACATTCACCCAATCAAGGATAGAGCCACTTTTGCTGGAATGCTGTCGAACTACTACTGGGTTCAGAGTCCTATCTCCCAGGTAACCACATGATGTCAACTGGGTATGCTAAGCCTGGCGCACACCTGTGAAGGGGGTCTTCTTCACCCTTATACTCTATTATTCACACTAGTATCTAGCACATAAGAGAGACTCAGTATGAATTGAATTAATAAAGGAAACCAAGGTACAAGATGCTAGTCACACAGAATCCTAGGCATTAGAACTGCGGCTTCCTGCCTTCGGGCATTTAACAGTCTATGAGAGGAAGAGGGCAAGGTAATGAGATTAATAAATGCTATTAGGCAGGAACCATTCTAGGAACTTTCATAGGTTATTCCTTTTTAAATCTCATGACAGGTCAAAAAGGGGGGCTGGCTGCCACTGTGATGGCTAATCCAACAATGGATACCATTCAGGCATAAACCCAAATGGTACATGAAGACTGTTTGCTATAAGATTTACAGTTAAATGAACAAAATTGATTACAAAAGGAGTGACCACAGCATGATCGACTATGTAAAAGGAAAAGTCTATGTACATAGGCCTAACAAAACTGTACGAAGGAGGGATCAAAAGTCGCTGTCCATCAGTTGTGGGATTGAGGTGGGTTTTTTTGGGGGGGGGGCGTGGTTTCCAGTGTGATTTTCTCTTTCCTTATATCCTATAAGAAAAATGTATTACTTTTATAAATAAAATTTTATTTTAAACAAAAGAAATGGATAAGATTCCATATGGATTTCTGGTGGATTCAGTGAAGAAATTGTCAAAAGGCAGTATTGAAAGTCTGAAAACAAGGTGTGAAAGAGGCTGTAAGGAAATATGCATTATAATATACTGTTCAGAGTTCATTTCAACACTCCCCTATGGAGAACAATCTAGCAGTTTCTATCCAAATGGCAAATGCATATACCCTCTGAGACCCAATCAGTATGAGATGGATTAAATAAACTATGACACAAACACACAGTAAGATACCATGCACCTATAAAAATAGATTGACGATTTGCTTTGTTTACAGATTTATGAAGATCCTAAAGTGAAAAAAAAAGATAGACAAGATGAAGAAATGTGGACAGCCATCTACCATTTCACGAATATCAAGAAGTAAAAAATTCCACATAAGGCTAACCCATAGAATCTAGATTCAGACAGAGCAACATTGAACCTTGAATCGAAAACTTAGTGGGTTCCTGTTCCTTCCCGAAACATCAGCGTTATCTTCTGAAAGCTAAGGATAATACTAACCACCTTGCCAGGACTATTGAAAGGAGTATAATGATTAATTGCAAAAATGAGATACTACCATTATCGCTTGCACATATTGATGCGCGTAACTAATACTGATTACCTAGTATATGCCGCATGCTGTTCAAGGGGCTGACAATTCATCAGTGAACAAAACAGATGCTGAAAATAAGACTCATGAACATAGGAAATAAATACCCCAGTCATCTGAACCAAATCTTTTGTTTTCGTAACCTGGCATCACACGCACATTGTATAATGATATTCTGTGACTTTTAAACTAACTTCCCTAATCATTCCCTGAAAACATGGTTCTCATGTTCATACTCCAAGCGATGGCCTCTGGCTAAAACACACTTCTTCCTCCATTCCAAACCCTCATACCTCTACATACCTGTAAAGCTTGACCCATGCTCCAAAACTCATTGTAAATGCTACTACCCGCATAAAGTAGTCCCTGAATAGCCCAACCCTAAAATGATTACCTCACTTCCCCATAATGATTGGAAATGACAGTTTGCACTACGGAGGTAGCAGCTACGTTATGTAATTACCAATAACTCTGCGAATACATGTCTTCCTACATTATAAGATCCTGAGAACTCATACAATTAAAAAAAATCAAACATTTGCATGTTCATATACTTATGGCAACTTGAAATCGTCTCATTTGCTTTGCCTCCTTGAATAGGAATTATTTCTTATTTATCTGTTATACTGCGTAGCCAATTCTGATTTTCGGAAGGTCAGGGGCAAATCTCCTTCATCTTTCCATCTCTGGAATTCACACAGCATTTGGCAACGGTAGCTGTGCAATACGTACTGTGTTCAGTGAGCTGATACAGAAGTTGTCCTGCTATGCTTGGTTTAGTAAGTGCCTCAAAATTGTACCGAAATGGGAATTTTAGCAATTGCTTTTGGAGGGGAGATCTAAACACATGAAAGCAGTAACCTAACTTCTTCATATTGCCTTCTATTGTTGAACGGCCAGGCGGATGTATCTGTGCACGATGAGAATGTACAGACATGGGATTCATGGGACTCCTACGCCAACAACCCTCACCTCTCTGGTCGGCAACAGCCACGAAGCCTAGCATCCAAATCCATGACCACTCCTTACATAAGTATTCAGTGCATAATCTCGCATGTGGAAACTGTTTTACAATCAGATTTGTTTAAACAAACGAATGAATAGCAGTCAACTCTGTAGCACCCTCCAAAATGAGCACTATGATAGTGCCCGCTTGGGTCCAGGATTACAAGAGATGGACGTTACAGCCCAGAAGAGAACACCATATAATCAACAGCACCTCCCTACCTTGGCATTCGGGAAAGCCTCATATTTTCTTGTAAAGACAACAGTGCAGTTCAGAGGGCCCAAACTTAATGATGTTAAATTATTAGGCCTTGATTAGTTTCATTGATATAAGCTTCTTTATTTATTCCAGATCAAGGATCCCGAAGGAGGAAGTGGTTCTTCATTGATAGTGAGCTCATAGCCACAACGATTGTATCCCTGACTTATCATTCTGAGAAAGTTCAATCACATAGAAAAGTTGAAAGAGTACAACAGCCATCCTTGTAATCTTCTAGAGCAGTGGTTCTCAACAAGAGATGATTTTGCCCCCCAGTGGACATTTGACAATATCTAGAGACATTTTTGGTCACAACAACTGGGGGTGGTGGAATGCTACTGGCATCTAGCGGGTAGAGGCCAAGGATGCTGCAACAGTCAGTACACAGGACAGGCCCACAGCAAAAAACAACTGGATCCCAAATGTCAATAGTGTGGAGGCTGAGAAACACTACTCGAGGTTGACCAATTATTTCGAGTTTGCAACATTTTTAAAATGTCTTCTGTCTCTCTCTTTCTGAATTTGAAATATTTATTTCAATCATTTGATATGTACTAACAGCCGTTACGTACTAATGGACATGAGGACACTTCCCCTGAAAATTCTACAGAATCTATCACTTAAGAAAAATGACATACTCTTGTAAAACCACAATATCACATCACACTAAAATTTAATATAAATACAATATTACATATACTCCATATCTAAATTTCCCCAAAGACACAACTACTTTTGTAGGTTTTTTTGGTGTGATTCAGTATCCAAACTAGCTCTATATGCCTTGCATCTAGTTATGCTGTTTCTTTATTAAACACTCATTTAAGGATGCAAAACTGTCATAAAAATGAGGCAAGAAAATACGATGCCACCTTTACCCCCACCCCCGAAAAACAATGATGACCAATATTCGTAAATGACACAATAGACTCTATATAAACGAGACTCCTAGAGTTCACAAAATGCCTAGCAAGGCTAGTTGCCCAACAGATACTGTTAGTTGACACACAAGTTGTTAGAAGCTATTCTGCAAGACCATGATACTAGCGGGAGTCTGGGACAAGGCAGAAAGGGCCCCAAAGAATCCTAAGATTTTTCGAAAGCAGAGTTCAAGATGACAACATGATGTATCAACTTGTGAACAAACAGAAAGGAGGACCAACAGAAAGTGCCCAACAATTTATGATGAGGAAACTGAACAGTTACCAAAGGCCCCGACATTTTGTGCGGCAGGAAAGGCAGACAGAAAAGAGAGAAGCACACCAGCCAACAGGTGCCCGAAGAAGGGCTCTGAAATCAAACAACTTTCCACCTCAACAAGAAGGCCCCTCACAGACGTCTTCATGTGCAATGAGCCCAGTGCACAGGGAGACTAGGCTGATTTCATTTTCTGAGGAATGCAGACATGTATCTATACCTTTTGTCCTTCCTCTTCCATTCAAGGATCTGAGGTGACAAAATATCTTTTGGAAAGACAATGAAGAGTTTGGTTTAGCTGATGACTTGGGGAAAGACTTGTCAATCTGGATTACCAGAAAATTCAGAGTGAAACATAAGGCATTGTACGAGCTAAGCCTCTACACAAAGAGGGAATTCCAGTCCATCAATGACCATTCATGGTATCCAGTCCTTTCTGCAAGGTCCACTGTGTGTAAAATACAGCAACCCTGTAATATGTGGTTCCTATTCTCTGGGTTATAAGGTAGTCTAAATAACTTTTCTGTTTCAAGCAGCTAGTGCCCTCATGACACTAAATTGATTCCCTCAATCATTCAAAACACTTCATTGTGGGATTTCAAGGCATTCATTCTATGGGACAGGAGCTGTGGTATGCAGATAGGATGCTTGCCCTCTTGGAATTGATAACAATGCTGACGTAGATAAGCAGGAGAACAGCTCACCCAACTTCCACAGGGTACAAACTCCGTGCACACTAAAGGTTCATTGAAACTTGGCAGGTAGGAGTCCCATGCTAGGAAATTCAAGCATCAGGGGACAAAGAACTCTTCCTTACACCCCTCAATTAGCCCACAAGACAACTATTTCACCCACACTGAAAATTAAATAGGTTTTTCCTCCTTCGTCTAAGGGTCAGTCCTTTTCTCTCACTTGTAATATGGAAGCTGAAAATGCTCTGAGGACCCACCAAATGCATTGTCATAGAACTTGACAGTGATTATAAAATAAAGAAAACCCAACATTGGCAAAATCTGCCAAGTGGCCTAAGGTAATTTTACAATGTGTTGTTTAAACACTTTTGCAAAGATTCACCATTTTGAGAGGCCGATTCGTGTTCACATTTGACTTTTTAATAGATGACTCATAACCTAATATTGCTACTCACCAAGCTGAGCCAAATCCAATTGGCTTCCCATTGAACATCCTCATGAACTGTATATGAAAACTTCAAACATTTCCCAAGTTAGCTATCCATTGTGAAAGTTATATTTTCGTTGTTTGTTGAGGATACCTACATATCTTTTGATCAGTTTTTTTTTTAGGCTTTTATTTATTTATTTAACAGAGAGAGTGAGAGAGCACAAGCAGGAGGAGCAGGAGAAGGAGAGGGAGAAGCAGGCTCCCCGCTGAGCAGGGAGCCCAATGCGGGACTCGATCCCAGGACCCTGGGATCATGACCTGAGCCGAAGGCAGATGCTTAACCATCTGAGCCACCCAGGTGCCCCCTTTTGATCAGTTTTTAATGTTTATGGATTATCATATAAAGTATTTGCTTTTACAGATTGTAGTTTTCTTAACCTTCTTAGCCTTGCTTTAGGACTTTCAGCATGGTAGGTTAAAAGTGTATCTGTTAGCTATGCAATCTCCCCTTCCACTGAAGTTTTTAAAAAATTTCTTGGTGAGGCACTAAAATATTACTTAAAAATGATCCTCACTTTGAAATAAAAAGGAAGAGATTACTAAAAGGAAGAAAGTGGAGAGACAGAGGAAGGAACTGATAGGACTCTATATGTACCTTTCATGAATTCAAAGTAAGAAAGAATATAAATGGAAGAATACTAGCCAGGAAGGCCAGAAAGTTCTACACTGGCGATTGATAACAGGGATGAGCAAACTTTCATGTAAAGGGACAGGCAATAAATATTTTCAGCTTGAAGGGTCAGATGGTAACTGAGTTAAAGGTAGAGAACTCTACTATTGTATCAACGCAGGCACACAATATGTAAACTAGTGGAAAGGGCTGTTATTCAAATAAAACTTTATTTAGAAAATAAAGACTTGACATTTGGCACACAGGCCAAAGTTCGCTGATGTGACTTACAGTGACACTGTGGAAAAGTCACTTATAATTTCGTGCCTCACTTTTCTTATTCAAAAATAACAGTGCTGACCCACATGATATTTGAGGCTCCATTAAAATTCAAAATGTTCACCTTCAAAAACTAAAGAGGTCTCTTTCTCAAAGGCCATAATCTTTAACAGAATTATAAGAGACCCATATAGACAAATTCTACAAAACTATTTTTCCACAGAGATATCAGTTTGACAGTCAAAAACAGTGAACAAGATTCCTATTTTTTTATTTTGTTAATAGATTTAATTTATTTATTTGAGAGAGAGAGAGAGAGTACAAGCAGAGGGGCAGAGTGAGAGAGAGAAGGAGGGTCCCCGCTGAGCAGGGAGCCAGACAGGGGGGCTGGATCCCAGGACTCTGAGATCATGACCTGAGCTGAAGGCAGAGGCTTAACCGACTGGGCCACCCAGGTGCCCCAAGATTCCTATTTTAAACAGCATTTGAGCCAAGGATAAAATATTATACTTCAATCCATCACTTACCTGATTATTTATGGGGAGTTTTAAATCTCTGAACCATTTATCTTGTCTTATAAATAGGACCACTATCTGGATGAATAGTATTTCAAATATGCAATATGTAGGCAGTCTAAAACCAAAATGAGAAAACTTACTCTAGTGGTTGCATTCCAGAGTTCAAATAAAGATTCTTTTTGGCTTAAACAAACAGTATCACAAGCTGATTGTTTTAGGGTTTTCAAATGTGAAGTTATCAGATGGTTTTAACACCAAATAGTATGATGCCTAATAACATAACCATGGTTTTAGCCTTATTCACATATTCTAAACAACCAAAGGGCATTGATCTTACAAGCTAGAGTGAGTCTATTTTCAATCAAAAGCATGCTTGGCTTTGGTTTGCTATGTCCGAGTCTGCTGGGGACTTCTTTATTTATGGCTGAATTATAATCCCTAAAGAACAGGTGTTTATAGGACACTTGCTGACATCCTTTAACAAGGTAAGACAGAATGTTACAGCACATTTAAGTATATGTAAGTATACTGATGCACTAAAACGTGTTGTCTGGCTTCGTTCCCCAGAGTTAGACTGCATTTGCAATGTTGTTAATGGGTTATTTACAATATAAACAAAACACATCAACCTAGTGTTACTTTATTTTTATCTAATTCCAGGAAGATTTCTGATGGCTTTTCATTTAGAGTCATTTAATACAGAGATTCTGGGCTTTGTTCCTGCATTTATGTAACTGTTGCCAGTCCCCATCACAACCCTGAATTCATCACGCATTTACAAGGCTTCTCTTCATTTTCTAAACTATTAACATAGAAGCAACAAATGTGCACGTGATGCTAAGTGCAGAAAATTAAAATTATTTCATTAACACGCCACCTAGATAACAAAGGGAAATACATTATTTCACTAGATTTCTCAGTATCTGCGCATCGCCAAGGTCACTGAAAATGTATGAAAATAGAAAGCACAAAAGCCTCAGAGGAGACATAAACACATACATTTAAAAATACTTATCTTCCCTCAGGGCCTCCCCTGCCACTTTTTGTTGCGGGGGGCCGGAGGGGGGTGCGTTAAACAACTGTGAAGATCAAAGGGACAAAATATATGCTAAGGATGAAAAGAGAACTTTCCGGTAATATTTTATGGACCTTACTCATATTTCTTTTGGTTCTGTACCTTCAAAATCACTTCTAATAAGCACCATTGCATGGGGAGAACCGCAACAGATGAAGATGAAAGACCACTGCCTTCAAAAAACAAACAATGTAATTAAAAATAAATAAGGGACAAGGAGATGCTGAGCATGGGCTTCAAACCGAGGCAGGAGGTCTCCAGAACGCACGTGGGGCAACCACAATGATCATTTATGTATTTGGAAAGTCTCTGAGAGCCGGAGTCAACCTGAAACCCAGGGGAAAGGAAAGTCACATACATTTTGAAAAATTATCAACGTTTCCCTTTCTACACTCACATTTTCATAACAGCTTAGATAACAATTATATTTATCGTGAATATTATAATAAAAACTCTCGCAAGATAAATGGTGCCATTACTAAAAATATTTGGTTGCTTAGTTTTTGCCCATCTTTTCCAGTTTCCATTTGGCATTCATTCATACTCTTCATTCCAACTGTTCCTAATATAAGTAAATTAACTCTCAACAGAGAGAAAGATCCAGAAATTCTCTGTCCCAGCTCAAGTAATGCACACAAGTAAACTCTGCTACCTTTTTATGTACTGACAAAGGATCATTTTATGAATCAGAACAAAAACTATCATGACATTTCCCTAAGAGGTGTCATAGAGAAGAAAGGACATGGAACAGGGGGAAGACCATGAGCTCTGAATATTGCTACATCATGGAGTATTTACTTCCACAGCAAGAAAGATATTTATTTACAAAGCATGCAGACTTACAAATTATTGGAAAGCACTATATTGGAAGCAAGTACGACATGTTAAGTTTTTATTAGACAAATGCTGAAAATCTACTCTTCTGATAATGATAATATATACTACTACCGATTATATCTCTAGGAAAGAGATATTAGCAACTACATGATACATGCGTACATATTATCTGAACATCTTATTAAAAGACAGGTCAGATTCATTAAGTGTACGTTGGTGCTCAATTTCCAAAAGCTCCCAGGTGGCTGGGATGGTGGCTGGTCCAAGGAACCCAACTTGAGTAGCAGACCTAAACATGTTTGGGGAGAACAGAAAGTAAACTATCACTGCTAGACTTGGGACTCCCAGTCAAATAATTTCAATTATTTGAAATCGAGGTTGGTCTGGCAGGTATTTGGAAGGAGAGAAGTCAATACCTAGTCTTTCCTTGACACTGACCTTGGCAGACCCAGGATAACTGGTTTGAATAAGGAAAAGAAAAGAAAATGAAAGTATGTCTCATGAATAATAGTGGCACTTCACGGTCATGGTTATCTTACATTTAATATATGAGCATGGTGAGCACGCATTAAATGGAGCACTAAATCATTTCTGTTGAAAATTACAGAGCCTGACGTACATTCTGGATTCAAAGGATTCGCTTAACTGGCCAAGATTCTGGAGTAAGTGTCTATCTTAGAAGCTCTAATCAGCATCCACAACTATAGAGAGAGCACACAAGACATGGCGGGGCCCTCAGCTTTGGCTGTGGTTTTGGTTCCTTAGCACAACAGAGATTCAACACTCTGGGAAACTTCCCTTGAAGACCCTACCCTACTCCTCTCTGAAAGAATTTATTAAGTATAAATTGTATCTTACAACTCAACTAAACCATTTAAGACCACAAACTGATCACCTGGTCCCAGTTCTCACAGACCATGTACAAAAGCTGATGACAGGTTAACTATTATACATAACATAATTTGAGAACGTCAAAGAATAAACTAGATTGAAAATCCCTACAAAAACATTAGATATCCGAGGAGGACCGTTTCTTGTACTACCTCCTTCACAAAGGCTTAACTACCAGGTGTAGTAATAGTGTCTCCCCACTACTCCACAGAGCACTGGACAGCAAACTACAGGCCACGGATTTGGATCATCACCTGCTCTTGTGAATACAGCTTTATTGGAATATGGCCATGTCCATTGATTTTAGTATAGTGTATGGTTGCTTGTTCGAGAAAATGGCAGAGTTGAATAATGTGGAAGAATCCAAGTGAAAAGCCTGCAAAGGCTAAAATATTTACTATCTGGATCTTTACAGAAAGACTTTGCCAACCCATAATCTAGACTAATAATTAATTACCATCCTGACATCACTTCGATTTCATCTTGTGTTACAGTCCACTCAAGATAGGGGTCAGGGAAGGTGAGAGAGAGAGAGAGAGAGAGAGAGAGAAACAGAGACAGAGACAGAGAGAACAAGGAGAGGGAGCTAGTGAGAACCAGGCTGGTGCACAGGGGACGTGATGACTCATGAGATGTTCGAAGCGAGCCTATATCCTATAGGCATACAGTTCTCTTAAAGGTTCTGAACCCCCTTGGATCTGAGTAAGTCGGGGATGACCAGCATGAGGGTTTGCCTAAACATAGACCTCAATGAATATAGTTGACTGCAAATAAACTGGAGTTTTTCTAGGGCACAACGAAAGCTGTGATATTTAGGATGGTGAAATGACTGAGAGCAATAAGCAAGCATCTGATTATACCTGTAACTAAATTAACAGAAACCAAATGGTGCTTTTGGCAGCTCTGTAAGAGCCATTTTCATTCACAGGGGTTTTCAAGAGGTTCTATAATGAATTGCAGCCATAAAATACTTGATATTAGCACTACCGATCGATGGTGAATCTTCTAAGCCATAGTAGAGATAAAGAACACAGTCTCTGCCCTTTGCAATGCAAACAACCCCGAGGCTCAGCCATGGCCAAGCTGGTTTATGGGCTGTGTATTTCTCCTTCTGTTCCAGCACCCCCCTTCATCTGTTATTTTACAATCTTAGCTGGGCTCCAAGGACCCAGCAGGAAGAAGAGGCAGTAATTGTACTTTGCAAGCAATTAACTTTTTTCTTCCTTTGAAAATTTACTCCTTTACGTTCAATTCTTTGTTTTTTTTTAAGATTTTTTATTTATTTGACAGAGAGAGACACAGTGAGAGAAGGAACACAAGCAGAGGGAGTGGGTAAGGGAGAAGCAGGCTTCCCGCCAAGCAGGGAGCCCGATGCGGGGCTCGATCCCAGGACCCTGGGATCATGACCTGAGCCGAAGGCAGACGCTTAACGACTGAGCCACCCAGGCGCCCCTCTTTTTTTTTTTTTTAAAGATTTTATTTATTTATTTGACAGAGAGAGACACGGCGAGAGAGGGAACACAAGCAGGGGGAGTGGGAGAGGGAGAAGCAGGCTTCCCGCGGAGCAGGGAACCCGATGCGGGGCTTGATCCCAGGACCCTGGGATCATGACCTGAGCCAAAGGCAGACGCTTAACGACTGAGCCACCCAGGCGCCCCACGTTCATCAATTCTTAAGAACGAAACAAAAACATACACCTTCTGTCATTGCCACTGGAAAGATGACTTAATGTAATCTTTTCCAAATTACAGTATGCATCCAGTGTATGTTCCAGCGTTCAGCATTTCATTCATTTACTATCATTCTACGAGTTCAACAAATTCCACACTTAGACAATTGTGAGTACTGTGATCCACACAAGTACTGCTAGTCACAAATATCCTGGAGCAAAAGAGTTCCCAAGATGCTGGTGACTTTTTCGATTTTAAAATAAATTTATTTAAAGTTAATATTTGTGGACAAAGCATGCAGTTTCATTGGTTTTCCCCCACTAAAAAATCAACAGTATTAAATCTTGTCATCCCCAGATTCTATATCAGAACGTAATATATAAGGGCAACTGACTGTCTCTGTTGGTAGAGCATGCAACTCTAGATTTCAGGGTTGTAAGTTCAAGCCCCACTATGAGTGTACAGATTACTTAAAAATAAAATCTTTAAAGAAAAAATGAAGGGGGCGCCTGGGTGGCTCAGTCGGTGAAGCGTCTGCCTTCGGCTCAGGTCATGGCCCTGGGGTCCTAGGATCGAGCCCCGCATCGGGCTCCCTGCTCAGTGGGGAGCCTGCTTCTCCCTCTCCTGTGTTCTCTCTTTCTCTCTGTCAAATAAATAAATAAAATCTTAAAAAAAAAAAGGACATACTCTTAAAAAAATAAAAAAGAAGTTAGTATATAAACTCAGAAAAAATTTTTTAAACTTAGAAACAATTTGGATAGAAAAGACTAGTAGGTATGATGCTTAAATTGTTTTTTTTTTTAAAGATTTTATTTATTTATTCATGAGAGAGAAAGAGAGAGAGGCAGAGGCAGAGGGAGAAGCAGGCTCCCCGCGGAGCAGGGAGCCCGATGCGGGACTCGATCCCAGGACCCTGGGATCATGACCTGGGCTGAAGGCAGACGCTTAACCGACTGAGCCACCCAGGCGTCCCGCTTAAATTGTTTTTTAAATAAGCTCTATGACCAACTCAGGACCCTGAGATCAAGGGTCGCATACTCCAAGGACTGAGCCAATGAGGTACCTCAGTATGATGCATAAATGTAATTTACTTCACGCAGGCATGGAAGAAAAAATTACATAGTAAAAACTAAACATTTTAATAAATGAACTTGCCTATTAACATAAAATGTATAAAATTCCCCTGAAGGAAACAAAATGGGTCTTCATTTCATGAAGGACTAGAATATAAATATTGCAATTAAAGATCTGGCATCCTATATCCAAATGTCATTCTACCATAACAAGAAACCCCAACTTTATTTATAGAAGATAATGAGGTATGAAAGATACAGTAAAATTGGTGGACATAAACTTTTGATGGTTCACATAACTAACTTTGTTCCTCTGCGGGGAATGGGAAAAACTAAGAACTCAATGGAAACCACACACTCTATAGGGTAAATGGCACTGGCTATACCCATACTTGAAAATGCTGTAAAATTCTCCCCTCCCTGCTGAAGCTTCTTTATTCTACTCAATACACACTGAAGACTCCAAATTCCCATACTTTTTATCATCTCACTCCTCTACCTGGTCATCCACAGGTAAATCAAATTCAATACATCCAAAATGTTCTTTCCCTCCCACCTGCTCCTCTACCTAATAACCCCATTCGGAAAGATGTCAACCCTTGTCTTCCAAGAGAGGCTACAGTGAATTTCATGTATTTCTTGGAAGACACCTACCTTCTCTTGCCTTTGAGTGTTGAAACTTCCTAATTCCTCAAGCCGAGAAGCATTCTCCAAGGCTCCCATTGCTATTCTCCCAAATGACCAAAGCCTAATGGTTCATCCTCCAAGAAACATTCTGTCAACCTGGTTTATCCAATATGGTAGCCACACATCACATGCAGTTATTTTCATTTTAAAAGATTTTATATTTAAGTAATCTCAATACTTGACATGGGACTGGAGCTGACAACCCCAAGATCAAGAGTGCAATGTTCTCCCGACTGAGCCTGCCAGGCAATCACACCATATATAGTTACTGAACACGGCAAATGTGGCAAGTGTGAATTGAGATGTGCTGCAGGTGTAAAACACAGACTTCAGAGACTTAATAGGAAAAGAGGAAAACAAAATGTCTCCTGAACTGTTTAGACATTGATTATATATATATATATATATATATATTTTAAAGATTTTATTTATTTGAGAGAGTGAACAAGAGAGAGCACATGTGGGAGGAGGGGCAGAGGGAGAGGGAGAAGCAGACCCTCCGCTGAGCAGGGAGCCCCAGGCAGGACTCGATCCCAGGACCCTGAGCAGAAGGCAGACGCTTAACCGACTGAGCCACCCAGGCGCCCAGACATTGATTATATATTGAAACAAGGCTATTTTGTATATATACAGGGTACAGCAAAATCTATTACCCAAGTTAATTTCACCAGCTTCTTTTTGTTTTTAAAATATGGCTGGCAGAAAAATTCAAATAACACACAGAGCTCAGATTACTATTGGACTATGCTGCTCTAGATTTTTGGGAGACAGTCAGTGATCCTCCGACAGATTCCTTTACATCTCCCATTCTTTTTCTTAATTTGCCAGGTGGCTTGTGAGTCTTTTCTGGGTGCTGTTTGCTGCTTGAAGCACGGACCTTATTCCCCTGATCAGGATGCCACCCATGGCTGACCCATAGTAGACCTCCATGTATGTTCTCTGAACAACAAGAACTACATTATGAAACAAGAATTGCTGTCACATTATCCTCCTAGGTCATGATTACTGTGAAGGATTAACATTCATTATCTCCACCAGCACTTCATTCATGGATGGAAATGTCTATCATGGATTTGTAAAAGGCCGTATCTTCTACAGGGTGGGCCTGACATAGAAGGATAAGTACTGAAATTGGTTGGAGCCCTTCAGTCAGGTACACATGTGGAATCTCTGTCCTGGGAGGGGAGAGGCTAAGCACAGGGGCTGGGGGCTCACGTGGGCCGAGGGGGAAGAAGAGGCCCATACCGCAGGTTTGGCAAGCTCCCAAAATCACTTATGCAAATTCCCCACACATACCTGAAGAAGCCAGTATGCAGGAAGGGCTGTTTCCAGAGACTCAGCCTCTCTCCTGCTTCCTCCCCTGGACAGTAAAGAGCAAGGAAGAATGACTGCCCCAAAGGTATTCTATATTACTGCCCCAGTGATATATCTAGCTCCGGGACTGTGTCTCAAGACCCCAAATCACCTATTCTTTGCAGCTCATGATGCTTTTTTCTAGAAAAAGGCAAATTTCATTTACCCTGCAACAAACAAGAACACAACTGAACAACTGCAAAGATTATTTAATGAAAACAGCCACATCAGAACATATGTTTGTTCTAAGGCTTTTTTTTTTTTTTTTAAAAAAAAAGGAAGCCCAGAAGCCGGTTGTCCAATCCGTCATTATTTACAGGCTCAGTCTCTGTTAGCTCCACTGCTGAGATAAATGTTTCTGATGGGGGTTCCCAGAGTCATTAAGATCATTTGCTTTATTCACACAAAGTATTTCAGCCATCAGTCATGATGCACAAGACAAAGTGATACAGGCCAATCTCACTGTAGTGGAAAGAAGCAAACTGATAGTAGCTTTCTCGAGAACACAGGTGAAGGACTTGAAAAGGAAGAGGCTCGGCATACAAGAAGCTTTTTCGTAAACTGTACAAACCACAATTACTAATTATGTTCCGTAGGAGGCTATGTGCATTTCTCCCATTGATAGCCAGGATCTTATGATGGAAAACTCTTTTCTGAGAGATAAAGGAGTCAAAGGGAAATTGGAAATTTTCCTATCCCAGTTTCATTTCTTTTTCTTTTTGAAAGTAGCCTACCTGAAGCTTCTATTCTCGAACCTCTCTGATCCCCACTGGAGAATTCGACATTGTAACTCTCAAAGGTTTCTTGTTGTGTTTTTCTCCGAACACAGTGCCTGCCTTCCTCTGATTCTGGGATTTTGGCCATGTGTCCTTGAAGCCAATCTCTGTTTATGTAATTGTTCTAATTTCTTTCCTGCAATTACTTTTCTGTTCTTCTTTTTTTTAATCTCACCCTTCGTTCCATTTCTTTTTCATCTCTTGCCCTAGGAAATTTCTCTTTCTGGCAGGCTCCTCTTGTTCTTTTTGGCAATATTTCACAGAGGCACTAATAGTCATGATGATCAAAATGTGCACTTGGAAAGAGGGCCTCACTCAGGAGCTGAGGCCACTCACCAGACTTATCTCATCATTCTGCCCTTTACTCTGCAAATTAGGGACCTATTTCCCAGTAGATACAGCAGAGGGTAAAGACAGCTGCATTATTAGACATATAGAACCAGGAATGGACAGACTCATTTACATCACATTAGGCCTCATTATTTTACTTCTCCCTACCTTTCCTTAGAGTCTCATCCTTCATTGTTTCCCCAACACAAAAGGATGACTCATCCCCTGAGACTAACATCTTATTATATATGTAGTTAATAATCTCCTGCTGTTCCATGTTGTAGAGGCACAAAGGGGAAGAAACCTAAGTGTGGTTTCTTTGTTTGTTTATGTATGTATGTATGTATGTATGTATGTATGTATGTATGTATGTATTTAAAAGTAATCTGTACGCCCAATGAAAGGGCTCGATCTCAGGAGGCCAAGATCAAGATTCGAATGCTCTAGCAAATGAGCGAGACAGCAGACCCATTAACTTCACTCTTGGTGTCATAGGCTTTCCTGGTTCCTTGGACAGCTCCACAACCATCCTACTTTTTCCACTTCTATATTATTGCTGATTTCACTTACATTTCGTTAATACCGTTTAAGAACTTTAAAGGGGGGGCGCCTGGTGGCGCAGTCAGTTAAGTGTCAGACTCTTGGTTCTGGCTCAGCTTATGATCTCAGGGTCCAGAGACAGAGCCCCCGAAGAGCCCTGCAATAGGCTCCTCACTGAGCCCGGAGTCCCCTTGGATTCTCTCTCCGTCTGCCCCTCTCCCCTCTCTAAATAAATAAATAAATCTTAAGAAAAAAGAAAAGAACTTTATAAGGAAAAAACTTTCAGCCACACCATGTTCCTCCCCACCCACTGTGATCAATGGGGCAAGTGGTTCTGACAAATTCAAAAATGTGACCAAAGATGTGAATGAGTGTCCAAATTAGCTACATTAGCGAAGTCTTCAGACATTTTGGTCTACATTTTTATTTTTAAAGCACATTATAACAATCATTGCTTTTAATTATCTCAACAGCGCTATAATGTCATTACTCCTATTCTGGTTCCACTCATGAAGAAAGCGTTAGACTACTTGTCCAAAGTACTCTAACTCCTAAGTCAGTGGAGCCCAAATTTCAACCCAGGTTTGTCTAATTGAAAGCAAGGGTGCCTACTATTTTGTGTTTAACTACACCATTCTTGTCAAGTCAAAGAAACGGATTACCTTCCCCTCACCACCACCCCTTCACCAAGGTTTGGCAGGGTGTGACCTGACCAGCCAACACCTGAATTTGGAATGGTCTCTTCAAGGGAACCAACAGCTCGCCAAAAGTAGACCGCCATCCCCTGTGAATAGAAAATGTCGGCCAAGGGACACGCAGAGCTCATCATTTTGTTTGAAACTTGAAATACAAGTCCCTGAGAAGCAAGACAGTTTTGCCCGCTAATATGTTCCTGGACAAGTGTTTCCAAGGACACGGGGAAGTTAAGAGCTTGGGAACATGCTCCTCAGCCTCCTGTCCCTATCTTACTACAGGCAGCTGAGTGCTCCAATCTGTCAGGGGAGGTCCCTAGGGCAGAAACTCTGAAATTATTTTAGCATTCTAAGGGAGGCAAACGTGTAGTTTATGTTTACACGTTTCTGCTTGGAGATAGGAAAAAACAAAGAAAATGCTACAAGTACCTTAAGAAGGCTTTTGGCCCTTATAATCTATAAACACATGCCCCCTCATGCACACGCAGTTGTTTGTATAAAAAGATTATACATTGTGTTGCCATAAATAAGAGATGGGCAATGATTACTAACAAAGCAGTAAAAAGGGAAATGTGTAAATGTGCAAAGTTTTCATTTCATTTTAAAGGAAGTAAAAGAAAGAACTCTGGCTTCCCTACTGATCTAATTATCTCGTCATACAACCTCTCCTGAAATTATCTGCAAAGGCAATATTCCCTGAAAGATCGAATAACTCAATAATTAGATATGGGTAGGTTATCTGGAAGAAAGAACTGCATAAAATCAAGTCTTCCTCAACCCAAGCCCTCTGCCAAAATTCAGTGTCTGTGAGTTTTTAACATTGCCGAGGAGAGCGCGAGCAGAGTATTTCAGTGAACTTTGAAACCGAGTGGATGACAGTCATCCGAACATAGAGTTAATACTATTTTCCAGTTTGCAGATGGGTACTCTGAGATAGCACCAAAAGTTGACTCGAAACTGAGCAAGAGATGTCGTGTTTTCTAGGGCTCCGTTCTAAAGCAGCATAACCATCAGTGTCTAATTACCCTGTGCTGATCTGAGCAAACACAATTAAGATCCAAGTTTAATGAGGGGTTTTCATATTAAAATTTGCTTTTAAGAGCTTATATATTTTATGGTTCAAGCCACATATTGTATCCGATACCAAGGGTGGGAATATATGAGCGTTCTTGTGGTGTGCATGTATTGGGTGTGATTCCAATGACTGAGCGAGACTCCTAGATTTCAGGCCACACTGGTCGTTATATGCAGCAAATTGTATGTAGCAGGAGTGGGATTGGATTCGAATGGTGTGACGTTCTAGAGTTGTGGCAACCATCTTCCTAATTATTTTTTTTAAATACTTTACAAACTCGATTTTTTCCTATTACCACAAAAGCAATATGAAAAGCTTTTTGAGGATAACTGAACAAATAATCATGATGGTTAATAATTACATATCCCCATTATAGTATTCTATTTCTACGTAACAAGGGCTGGATATTTGTCAACAAATGACTGTAATACCAACTCATCTATTCCTAATTATGAGTTATGCTTCTTAATAACCCCACTGTGTCGAACACATGGCCCTATTCTCAAGGAGCTTTCAATGTTCAGGATTGGAGTTTGTAGTCAATGAGGCAGCTGGAAATGACCCAGCTGAAAATATTGATGTCTACCCAGCAGTTTTCTCATGCTCCCAGCATGGCGAGGCTTCCGAATGATTTATGGCAAAAGCAACAGCTTCTTAAATTCCATGCAGGTAAAGCCCAGGATAACCCTTCGCAATGCGGGGCTCCATAACAAGGGTTCTCAGGCTCTATGCTGCCCTCACAACACGTATTGTACTGGAAATAATGCTTCTTTTAACAGTACTTCCACGTTATAAACATCACGTTTGCAGAAAAAAACTGGGTGATTGCTTTAAGAATTAAAACTTGTACAAACTTAGCTTTCATAATGGTTTCCAGTTTCTCTTTTGCACTCTTGAGTGTGCCTAAAACTGGGAGAATAAAAGCTTACAGAAAATGTTGCAAAACCCTTCTAATATTCTAGAACAGTATTTTTTAAGGAGGGATACTTTTGCTTATGCCTACTTGTCCGCTCCACCCACCTGGAGGACACCTCTCAATTTCTGGAAACATTTTTGATTGTCACAAACGGGGGGCTACTACTGGCAGCTAGCGGGTAAAGGCCAGAGGTGCTGCTCAGCGTCCTACAGTAGACAAGACAGTTCCCCCCACAACAAAGAAGGATCCAGGCACCAATGTTAAGAGTGCCAAGACGGAGAAGCCAGCTCTAGGGATGGATGGAGGGGTTGGGAGTGAGGTTGAGTCTGGGCTTTGTTGTGGCAAATAATTCAGCATTGGTGTCCTTTTGCAACATGAAAACTATATTCTCATTTGCTTGGAGGTGAATTAAGTGAGTTAATGAATGCCAAAAACAGAGATCAGTGTCTTTCCACTCACCTACAGGGCAATCCACCTTGACATTCAATGAAACCGCAATGGTGAGTCTTCAACTCTGTGTGGGGCCACCTTCAACTTCCCAAGGTTGTGGTGACTACAAATAGGGGATGAGCACTATTCCCTTAATGAAAGGACAAAGATGAGCACCTCAAACTCAACAACACAAAATCTCCCTATTAATTGGCCTAAATGTGAGCCAAACAAATCTCTCCACATTTGTGCTTCTGATGATGCTTGAACTCTCCTCTGTGCTTAAGAACGGCCAAATCAAAACTGCCCTCACCCTTACCATTCCAAACACAGCAATGCAAGCCAGCTACGAGGCTTTTCTGATAAGTCTCCAATGGACATCTCCTGAATTTCTGATAAAAAACGATTTTGTGAATGATACTGAAGTTCTTTAAAACCGAATTATTTTCATTTCAGATATCTTCTGTGAGAGTATTTTAGGTGTTTCTCATTGTATTTGTTCTTGCTCTAGTAGTCATAACCTTCTTAAAAACAGGTTTTGTGTTCCTTAATTCTTGAGCATCTTCCCTTAGGGTGGAATATAATTTGTTGCAAAGTGGCTCCTGCTCAGGCACCAACAAGGCCCCTGGTGTGAAGCCCCTCTTCTCATAGTCAGTGAGGTCAAAATTCACATGGATCATGAACTACCAGCCTATCCATGCAAACTCAGAAAGACAAGGTGAGGAGAAAATTTGTGAAGGTCCAAGTGCTGATATGAATGGTGTACGTTAGAAAAATGGCAGCTGCGTTAATAGGATGCGCAGGGGACAAGTTTTCATGAAGAAAGTATCAATAGGAAAAGGATTCTTTGAACTA
The DNA here is from genome assembly GCF_002201575.2 of Neomonachus schauinslandi. NCBI lineage: Eukaryota > Metazoa > Chordata > Mammalia > Carnivora > Phocidae > Neomonachus > Neomonachus schauinslandi. The sequence continues at coordinate 117,479,994 of NC_058419.1, forward strand.
GGGTCTTTGAAAGTATCTAGTAAATGACATCACATGCTAAATAAGTATGTGTTGCTTGGATGGATGGATGGATGGATGGACGGATGGATGGATGGAGGAATACTCATATAAGAGTGGTAACCAATGAAGGGATTCAAAGCATAAAGCTAGGTTTCTGAATTTGTTTGCAATAAGAATGGTGAGATACTAAAAGATTTGGATAAGGAAGAAGACCTACTTAACCTATGTAAAAGATATATAGAAATACCATCAGCAGGGGAAATCTGAATTAGAGACCTTATTATACCAACTTGATCTTTTCATATGGGGTCTAAGAAAAAAGATAATACTGCTTTCCCAAAGGAATTTTGGAGACAGTTTTCTAATACATTGGTTTCGTATTGTATTTCAAATAAACACAAATAATTATAATGATACTAGAAATAATGACTTGATGTTTAGTATGTGTAAACCTAACCACAAAGACATCAGGCCATTCTATCTTTGTTGCTGGAAGGAAAACGTCAGTTATTGTAGTCAATCAACAATGTTAATGAAAAATTCATTTCTTTGCTACGCAATAGCAATTTAGTGAATGGGGTCATACAGAAGAATTGGGTCTTACACATTCCCAAGGGGGGCCATCAATGGCTGTAACTACATTTATTTATTCTGAAAATAATGTCATTTGATCATTAGTTAGATGGTTATTACATTGGGAGAAAACAAAGAATATATCTTTGTTAAACCAATTTCCAAGTATGTTTAAATAGAAAGAGAGCCTAAGAATCCTACCTTCTCAGAGATTGTAATTTTTACTAGTCCCTCAGTGACCCTAAAAGGAAGGGTTTTTTACTCAGTACTGTACTGGTCTTAATTGTGGCTTTGTTGTGATTGGCTCATGACTAGATTTCACAGTAAGGTTACGTTTGTATACAATACAGACATAAATATATAAAACTACCACTACAACACATGAAATGCACGTATGGTGTTGATAGTCATGATATGAATAACTTGGATCACAGCTTTTCCTTTAAAAAGTATTTCACACCTGCCATTTCATCTGACCCTAAATATAGGAGCACGGAGGTGAAAAACCATTTCCATTTGAGAGGTGGTAACTGGCCTAGTCCCAAAATAAAGAGCAAATAGTTTTGTAGCCAGGTTCAGCAATGTTTCCACTATTCCAGGTTAACTAGCTGAAAAACTACACTCCCAGTAGTAGGTCAGGTCAGGCATTACTGGTTATTTTTAGTTAATGATGACTTCCTATTTCTCTGCATACATTACCCAACGATAAGCAGAAAATGGATAATTAATTTGAAAGAAGTTCAAATATTTACAACTCCTCACCCATCATATTTAAAAGCTGAAATCCTCATCACCTTGCTTCTGAGTATTTGCCAGTGCTTAGCTTCAAGAAGGTAATTATAAAAGCCAATCTACCTCAACCTGAAGTATAATGACCTGGGCAAGTAACAATTTCTTCCTGAAGAGATAGTTTGCCAAGATAATTTTTTTTTTAAAGATTTTATTTATTTATTTGACAGAGAGAGACACAGTGAGAGAGGGAACATAAGCAGGGGGAGTGGGGGAGGGAGAAGCAGGCTTCCCGCCGAGCAAGGAGCCTGATGTGGGACTCGATCCCAGGATCCTGGGATCATGACCTGAGCCAAAGGCAGATGCTTAACGACTGAGCCACCGAGGCGCCCGCCAAGATAATTTTTTAAAAAGAAAACCAAGAAGAACAGATAAAAAAGAAAAGGAAGGGCGGGTGGGAGAGAAGAAAGGAAGGAAGGAAGGAAGGAAGGAAGGAAGGAAGGAAGGAAGGAAGGAAAGAAAGAAAGAAAGAAAGAAAGAAAGATTAATCTATGTAAGATCCAAATGACCAAATTATTAAGCTCTACTTCCTAATTTCCCACAGAATGTTCACTAAAATTTTACCTCTGGAATACTACACCAAAAAATGTCCAGGTCATTCTAAGCGAATGGTATGACTCAATTTAATTTTAACATGAAAAAGAACTAAAAAAAATCACATTCAAAATTGACATTTTACTAAACAACCAAGGCACTGGTTTGTTCCCCCTCTAAATTTGGTTGAAGGTTTTGCAAATATTTGGCCTCAGGACTCAGATTTGGCCCTGCTAACCTCCAGAGTGTCCTCTCCAAACAGTGTGAATCAGAGTTAGACATATATTTATAATGCACTTTTCCTTGTGAGATCACAGAGTGTTTTTAGGACATTTCATTCCCTATGAACATCTCCAGGAATTTCTATATAACCATCAAGGGAATAAAATATCACATATCTTCCTAGTACAGGATGTCAAGGTGATTCATGCATGGGATCCCATGTTAGGAGGGTGAAGATATGGATAGAATATTCTATTCACTTGGGTCCCATTTGGGTCCCATCTGCCACTTATATTCCTCAAGTCATGCACGCACAACAACAAACAAGGAATTTTTGAGAATTCAATGGATTCACCCAAATGAACTATTTCTTTTCTGCAGGAGCGGCCAAAACCTTGATTCTTCATGGGGCCTGAATACAGACATTCAATAAGCTCTGAGGATCAGGTGACATAAATTTGGCTCATAAAAGCCACAATGGCAGGACTACCAATGAGGGACAAGACACCTCCGTGTTCGTGTTAAATGTCCATTGTAGCATTATTGTTGATAGCTTTTGCCACGATTGCAAAAAATATCTTTAGTATTCTCTTCAAAAACACTTCCTACTTAAAAGCATAATTTCGTCTAGTGCTTTAATACTATCAAGTAGTTAGAGCATTTATTTATTACTATTATTTTTTAAGATTTTATTTATTTATTTGACAGAGAGAGACACAGCGAGAGAGGGAAGACAAGCAGGGGGAGCGGGAGAGGGAGAAGCAGGCTTCCTGCCGAGCAGGGAGCTCGATGTGGGGCTTGATCCCAGGATCCTGGGATCGTGACCTGAGCCGAAGGCAGACGCTTAACCGACTGAGCCACCCAGGTGTCCCACCACTTATTTATTCTTGACGAAAAATTGACACACGATTACTACAAATGGAATGATGGAAATGCTCCTTCAATGCTCTCGTGGCACTGAGATAAAATTCATACACAGCCCAAAAGGCAGCTGTCACGTGCAGGGCTAATGGGAGTAAATGGGATTTCTGAGTAATTCACAAAAAGTCACAAACTCATACAAACTCACTGACTCACACCTCCAATTATTTAGACCATTCCATTTTCTGACTTAACTGTCCATTTGTTACTCTGTGCCCTGCGTAACACAGATTTCCAAGAAAAACAGGACAAGTACATTAGTACTTTGTACGACATCAGTAGTAAATTAGAAATTGTTGTCCTGCAAGTGTGATGAACACAAGGACCTCTTCTGACTTTGGATATGGATTTTTATTTATGGTAGCTCTGACTCAGTGTCACATGCTGTAAAATAAAAATCCCTCAACAAGGCATTACCAGGCCGCTCCTGCAGAAAAGAAATAGTTCAAACACCATGCGGGGCGCCTGGGTGGCTCAGTCGTTAAGCCTCTGCCTTCGGCTCAGGTCACGATCCCAGGGTCCTGGGATCGAGCCCCGCATCGGGCTCCTTGCTCGGCGGGAAGCCTGCTTCTCCCTCTCCCACTCCCCTTGCTTGTGTTCCCTCTCTTGCTGTGTCTCTGTCAAATAAATAAATTAAAAACAAACAAACAAACAAACAAACCACCATGCATGTTTGCCTTCCCCCTTGTTTGCATTACACTGGAATGGATTAACTTAATGTTGCAGGACAATCAGTGACCTGTCATCTTAATTAAAAGATAAAAGTGTTATATCTTTTGGCCGAAACTCAACAAGCACTTTTCATTTCTTAAAATGAAAACAGATCATTTTTCCTGATGGCTCATAAGCTAGAATTTCATCTTAATCTATTTTGCTATGTCGAACCAGGCACGTTCACGCTCGGAACCAGGGACATATCACTTGCGAATCAAGCCTGGACATTTTCACCATCACCCAGGACGGGGGCTCCTCCAACAGGGATAGGCAATTACAGTGTCCATCAGGGTGGCTGGCTACTAGGATGTGAAGAAACAGTTGTCGGGAAATGAGTACTTTTTGAGTAGACCCCACACACTGCTGTACCATACAGAAGGACTGTGAGTTTGGCTCAATGAGCCTTTGAGCCTGAAGTGAAATGCAGTCTCTGGCTGTAAAGGGAAACTATGATGGAAATTTGATTAACAAGATAGAATGCACGGCACAAGTTGGCTTCTTTCAATGGAGCATGTGTTGGAGCTGAAGCTCTCTTGCACTTTCTTAAACTGGCGAAGGACCGTGTATGCCAACTACTTTTGCTTTTTATCCAGAGCATACAGACAGATAGCGTAGGTCTCTGCTCACTGATATTCGCAAAAACTACCTTAGAGCCGCACAATTAGTATTTCTGAGCAAGCTATCGAACATGCACTCAAGTAGCAGGCACAGGATGAAGTTTCTATAGCAACACAAGCACACGTGCATGCACTGAATTCACTCCATTATTGGAGACAAATGCAATTCTAAGTGCAGAAGAAGAAAGGGTACGAAGCCAACCAGGACTCTCCAGAAATGAGCTCATTGGAATACATCAAGGCTGGTAAAATGCATGTTGATGCTCCTTAAATGGGATCCCATCCTTCCCAGTATGCCAGCCAAGCTAGCTCTTGCACGACTCTGACCATTCCTTTCGGGGCTATTTATTGGTTGAGGAGGATGGAAACAGCTCTGCACAGTGATTTAGAGCTCCCTGTACATTCCCTGAAGCATGGTCTTCAGGCAGCTGCAAAAAAAAAAAAAAAAATTTTTTTTTCTGTGACCCTCACTATAATAGGGCTTCTTGTTAGCTTTCCTTCCTGCCTCCCTCTGTGATTTGAAGACTGCAGGCATTCAAAAATGGAAGTTTTTTTTGCACTTATTATGTTCTAAAAAAAAAAAACAAAACACCAAACCAATGTGTTTTCAGAGGCTATAGGAGAGTAAGAACAGAGGATAGGAAAAAAAACTTCTGGGTGACTGGAAATCAAAACGAAAACCAGAAAGATCTCCATTAGGCTTCGGGAGTGAACACCACACCTTTATTTGCGAATAAAAAAGAGTTTCTTAATCACATGGTTTAGTAGTATGATCTTCATCATTTATTTCTTTTTCATTGCATTCAATTCTGAGGGGAACAAGCAACATTGTGAAAAATGTTAAACTATTCTCTTTCCTGGCCAAACATTTTGTTTGCCTGTTGAGTCTCACAGGCAATGCTGAGAAGGCAAACCAAAAAGGCTCATTCTCAGAAAAAGACTTCTATTCCCACTGCTAGTGCTCCATTTATATCGTTGGGATTAATATTGATAAATCTAAGAATCTTCAGACTGGAAATCCCCTGACACCATGTTAACCTCCCTCCCATCCCACAAGTTCGAAATACAGTCACCATCTCATTTGGGAACAGAACTCAAAAAGTCCAATGTAGAATCTAAGTTAAACGTGTTTATAAATACCTACAACCTTTTAGGAAGAAAATGCAACTGAACACTGTGTTTTCTCCACAGGAAGAAAGAGGGCATGGTGTAGGTAACTTGATGCTTCAACCAACCCATGGAATCCATGGTGCTAAGCTAACAACAGAAGATATCCATATTCTGTGTCATTTCTACGTTTCCAAGGAGATGTGGTAAGAATCGTATGACTGTCAGAGATTGTTTTTTACATTAAATATGAAATCCTTATTTTGACATGTTATCAATAATACCTACAACCAGCAATAATTGTACATTTGAGGTACCACATTTGTTTCTTAAACTCCCCTCCGTTTAATCTTACAATTCACAACTCTTAAGCAAATGTTTATTCAAATATAAAAAGTACAGCATCAAAGTTCCACAACTTCTGGAACCCAATAGAAACCCAACGAAGCATTTGTGTTCAGGCACAGACGACAGTGAAAACCTCTGTGTTTTCTAAGAATGGAATGTGACATTTATATTAGGTTTGGGGAAGGATTCTACCCTAGATTGTTTTATATAAAATAAAGCCTCATTGATGTTGTGTGAAAAAAAGACATTCAGTCCAAGTATTACCAGGCTGGGACCTTTGAGGCCATCAGGACAAGAACCCATTAAGCAATGTACAATCAGGGACCATCTTACCAGATCTTTTCTTTCAATGATCGATTCTAAGAGTGGAAACAATTCCTAGTTTGGGATTATGTTGGTTTTTTTTTCAAAATCAATGACATTTTATTTCTCCTATGCAGTAAGTCATGGGGACACTGGAAAAAAAAATTAACATCTTCAACTTCCTAGGCTGTGCTCGTCCACTAGAATTAGAGTAGATAAGTTGCTCCTGGAAAAGAAGGTTTGAGTATGTAACAGAGCCCTACTCACCGTAGATTCCTCAAGATCTGTCTCCTATTTTCTGAAGAGGCAGTCACTTAAAAGAATTGCTATGCATATAGGCTCAAAATGTTCTCTACCGCAAAATATACATTATATTTTATGAAATGAGTGGTTGTTACCTATAACAGATGATATGTGCAAGAAATCATTGGCCATAAGATCTCCCTTGGGGTAATGTTAAAGGAGCGGGCTCCACTTCATAAAATTCACCTTCTGTTTGCATCTTGGGTCCACTGCTTTGCTACGCAAAATGAGTCCCTCTATTTTTAGTCCCAGCGTGGCACTGCAGCACCTAACCCCCTGTAATTCTTACATAATCCAACTGCAAACTATCTCTTCAAGGAAATATGGAAGGTATTGGTTTTGTACATAATTACAGATAATGAGCATCTCAAGCAACATCAAACAGAATATTGTTCTTCTGGGGGACATGCCGCTCCATAGAGCTTGCCCTGGCTGTCAGGTACATGCATTATTTAGAAGCTATCTGTTGGACTGGAGCTCCTGTCAGCTCTGTCCCATACTCTGTGACAATGGATGCAATTCCAACTTGGTCAAATTGTCTGTCTAATTTAGTTTACAAAACTGACTTCAAAAAAACCCTGAGGGGTACATGGGCACACAAACACATTCACACAACTACCACTTGAAAATGAGATATCTATGATAACCAGAATGTTCTGAATGATGGTAAAGGGAAAACAACTTTTTTGTAGATCAAATAAGCACAAATGTTGGCGGGTGAGAAGAAGCTAATCCTTGCAAAGTAACAGTACTGAGACAGCTGCTTTTAAAGCCGGTAGTGTGGCTGTGGTAGATAGTTCTAGGTCCACTGGTGGTCTGACTTCAAGGGTGCTAGCCCAATGACCTCTGCAATTTTCTGTCTCAAAGGTTACATTTCAGTTCCTTAAATGCAGTTCATATACTGGTGAGAAAAACTCTTGGCTCTTGGGAAGGGTTCAATGAATACATACTCTTTCACCTTTCCAAAGGTCAAGTTTGAGGTAAGTTCTGCACCAGGGCTCAGCAAACTTTTGCAGGGCTGACCCAGGTACTCTTAGATGTTTTAGGCCACATGATCTCTATCACATATACTCAACTCTACCACCAGAGCACAAAAACAACCCAAGTCCTAATGTACACAAATGTATATGGCGACGTGCCAAGAAAACCTATTTACAAAAAGCCGGTCAGGTTGAGCCCACCGGATGTCATTAGTTGACTTCTGTTCTATAGGACTTCTTAGAAATTCCCCAATGGGCGCCTGGGTGGCTCGGTTGGTTAAGCGACTGCCTTCAGCTCGGGTCATGGTCCCAGGGTTCTGGGATCGAGCCCCGCATCGGGCTCCCTGCTCAGCGGGAAGTCTGCTTCTCTCTTTCCCACTCCCCCTGCTTGTGTTCCCTCTCGCTGTCTCTCTCTCTGTCAAATAAATAACTAAAATCTTAAAAAAAAGAAATTCCCCAATGGTTTGCGCCTCAGATACCCACAATGCCAACCTACCGCACTCCTCTGGTTTTCGATTTCTTCTATCACTCTCACATTTTTCCCACTCACCTAACAGAAACAACTTCCTGCTTCCTAGAATAACCTCCCAAATGAACTATTTACTCACACTTCCATCTCTCATGCAATAGGCACAGGCATCCACTCAGTGTCTCCTGACAGAAGTAATGAAGGAAGCACCCAAGTGCAAATGTGGACAGCCATTGTACAGTGGCTGTGGTAAAAATGGTGGCTTCCCGGAAGGGGGTCATAAAGATCAAACAGCACCATACGGCCCAGGCTTATTCTAGAATGGGAGTAAATTGCATCACCTTTATATGCTGCATCTTATACTCATCAGTTATTTAATGGCAAAGTATGACAGAGGAACAAGCGCAGTTCATGCAGGGCTCTAGAGCAGGACGAAGAGTGCTGGAAGGTACATCAGTGTTGACGGAACAGCCGTGGCGAGGAAGGCAAACTGGATGCTTTTCAGGCACTTTTCGAAAACTCTGCTAAGACCTAGTCTATCCACCCTCTCCCAGAATATAGTGAACATGAAGCACGGGTGGGGATCCTTGCTAAAAATAAGGCAACCAGGAGATGGAAGCCTCTTCATGGCCTCTACAATCATTTTTTTGTTTTGTTTTATTTAATCAAATTCTTCAAATCACTTTTTTGGCTGCTTTTCATGGATGGAGTGGGCTTTCGGTTTCAGCCCTATCACCATCTCTTAGCTTACAATAGCGATGAAAAAATAGAGCACTCTTCCTTTGGTAATGGTTAAATATGACCTTAATAGTAACTTGATTTACTAATAGATGTAGACTTAAATAAACCGTGTCCCTCACTGAAACCTAGATGTGACAGCGGACTGAGTAAACGCCACTTTAGGAGAGTGCTTTTGTCTATTTAGGTTTATTGAATAATGGAAATATGGAAAGTGAGCAAATATTTGACCATTTTCCATAAGGGCTTAAAGGATATGTGACTGTATGAAGTTGGTAATGATAAGTGACTAATCTCACGGTCAAATATAAGGATCTCAACCACAGCGGAATCCACAAATTCCCAACGGGTTCAGTACTTAAGATTCCACCTAAAATAATTGAAAAAATACACAGTATCCACTGTGTTCTCCCTTCCTCTATGAAAACAATCACCTGTTTCAAATTTGATGGCCGATGGGCCTATATCATTTTGTATTTCCTTCTCATTCTTCTCATATTTCTTGCCTGCATGCTATTCATTCATTCACAAAATAAGAAAATACACTTAACCCTTGAACACCATTGGTCCATTTACATGGGGATTTTTTCCAATAAATACAGCATAATACTATAAATGTATTTTCTTTTCCTTATGGTTTTCTTAAAAACATTTTCTTTTTTTGAGCTTACTTTATTGTAAGAACACCATATATACTACATTGAACACACAAAATATGTTAATTGACTCTTTATGTTACTGACTAATAACATAAAGCTTCCAGTGAACAAAAGGCTGTAAGGACTTATATGTCCAGAGTCAGGCCCTGAAGCCTGAACTGTTTAAGTGAAATATAAATATCATCTATCAAACCATAGAGGGTGATTTGGAACACTATATACAATATCTTTCCCTAGGGGCAGATGTATCTGCTCACCCCATTGCAGTCAGGCTTGGACAACTAACTTTTTTTGGCCAATAAAATATGAGTATACGTGATGAAACACTTCATACTAAAAATCTGTAAGCACAATCAGGTTGATCTACCTTCCATTCCCTTTTAGCTGATTCTAAAATAATGGTAGCATGGCAGACAGCAATCAACAAGCCAATAACAACTACTCTAATATATGGTGTGAGCTGGGATTAAGGGCGATGTTTAAGGACATGACTGTTGGATTCAGAGAGCCCGGGTTGGTAATACCCTGTCACTTCTAAGTTGAGCTAACATACACAAATAATTTAACCTAAGACATACAAATATAGGTTTTTTTAAAAAGATTTATTTATTTATTTTACACAGAGAGAGAGACCAAGAGAATACGAGTGGTAGGGGCAGAGGGAGAGGGAGAGAGAATCTCAAGTAGACTCTGCTTTGAGTGTGGAGCCCAATGCAGTACTCGATCTCCAGACCCTGAAATCATGACCTGACCTGAAGCCAAGAGTCAGATGCTGAACCGACTGTACCACCCAGGCACCCCTAAAAATACAGTTCTTACCTTGCTTGGTTGGTGTGAGGAATAACTGAGATCATATTACCAATTGTACAGAAGGAGACATGATAGTTTGAACAAAGTAAAGGCTCCATCCAATTTGTGGACAATTCAAAGCTATTTAAGGGAACACAACATAACACTGAGGGACTTTTGATGGCCGAGAGATTTTACAACTTATTTTCTCTAATGACCTTGAAGTAATTTTTCATCAAATAACAAGACAATGTGTGTCATGTCCTAAGACCTGGTATCAACCCTATGAAACTGGTAAGATACTAATACTTCATTGAAAAGATAAGGAAGTTGTGACTTGAAGTTTACTCCAACAGGTAGAGCTAATACAAAAACTTGGACTTAATACCAAATCATATGCTTTCATAAAACTCATTTAACCCAGTTGTCTCTGAAAAAAAGGATTTCCCATTATACTGGATAGATCAACTAAGAGAAATGGATTGATATTTATCCCTAATAAGCCGCAACAAAGCTCCAAATCTATGTTGCCTTACAACCCACCACAAATATGTCTAGAAAATCTCTGCTCACATGACGTTGCATCTCTCCTTTTGTTATAAAACTATGTTCGCAGAACTGGTCTTGATCATCAAAAAGGTCATTTTCCTTTACAAAATCTCCCTCCAGCCATTCTTTGACATTTAATATTCTCTGCAGTCCATGATCATGTGATGATTCTTAATTGCATTGCAGAATCGTACAGTATCGTGGAGTGCTTCCAGAAATCACATTGTGTTCAATGCACACATGACTTTTAGAAGTGATTATAGAGCAAGGAAAGTCTTCTTATCTTAGAAAATAGGAATTTGTCATGCAAAAGTCACCTACCCACATTCTAGGAGAAATATGTTATCAACCCAAATCTCTAAAGCCTCACTGAATTCAGGAAAATAAAAAAGTAGCTTCAGCGCTTGAAGCTACATCACTGAAATTTTACAAAAAAGAGAAGCTTATTCAGAGGTTCACTTCTGGAAACACAACTTCTTTAGAATGTCAGTATTCAAACAAATGTACGCATCTGAAGAGAAACGTTTAGCGAGCTCACCAGTAACGTACATTTCGAATATTCTCAGATGTCATAATAAAGATACTTTTGGGGGGCAACGTGTGGTTCCATCGCGTGTGGTTCCATCGGCTAAGTGCCTGACTTCCGACTCAAGTCATGATCTTGGGGAGCTGGAATCTAGCCCCTGGACAGGCTCCTCGATCAGTAGGGAGTCTAAATCTCCCTCTCCATCTCCCTCCTCCTGCCTCTCCCCCTGCCTTGCTCTCTCTCTGAAATAAATAAAATCTTTCAAAAAAAAAAAAAAAGATTACTTTTCATCTGCTTTAAAAAAAAAATCCCTGAACAAAAAGGAAATCCATTCACAACCAAAGAATTACTTTGCCATATGTCTTTCATTGCTATTATCAAAACATAACAAACATAAGTAACAAGCCCTTATGATAATACAGAGGAATAAAATTTGAATAGATATTGACTGGCTCAGTATATTGATAGGCTAGCTAGAGGAGTTGGGAAACATTAAAGTATAGGACAGAGATTCACTATGGTACACTAAAATCAAGATATATTTTTACATTATTCTGTAACATACACATGATTAAACTGTGGTTCTAAATCATTGAAAAAATGAATGATAGGATTTGGTTCTGACCTTTTTCAGGTGGCAAACTCAAACTCCCTATAACCTGCCCAAGGTAATGGACATCAATGTCATTCAGAACGGATTCAGAAGGATGATACTCTAGCCAAAGAACCCATGGCCCTATGGTGACATTTTTACTCCCACTGGAAACATAAAGCAATACTACCTCAGAATTATGAGGGAAGATTTTCCTTCCTTTCAGAAGAAATAAAAAAGGAACCGAGTAAATTGTTTCCTTCAAAAGTAAATAAAGTCAAGGACAAACACGAAATGGAACCTAAACAGAAAAGGAACCCAGGCATCCTACTATGAACATAGACTTTCTGGGGGAGCCTGGTTGGATCAATGCACAGAGGATGCAAACCTTGATCTCAGGGTGGAGAGTTGAACACCATATTGGGTATAGAGATTATGTAAAAAAAACTAATTAAAACATAAACTTCTGTAGCTACTTTGTTTTACAAGTGTATCCTTTTTTTTTTTTTAAGATTTTTTTATTTATTTGAGAGAGGGAGAGAGCAAGCACAAGCAGGGGGAGAGGCAGAGGGAGGGAGAAAAGGAGAAGTAGGCTCTCCGCTGAGCAGGGAGCCCGACGCGGGGCTCGATCCCAGGACCCCGGGATCATGACCTGAGCCGAAGGCAGATACTTTACCAACTGAGCCACCCAGGGGCCCACAAGTATATCTTATTTTCAAGCCGGAGAACATCTTACAGTTTGAATGATTATCAAGGCCCGACTCTTTCCTGTATTTTCTTAGTTTATTCCACACACTGTAGGGAGTTTGTAAAGGCACAGGAGATAAACACAAGATCTTACAAGGGGCAGCAAAACAGATCATAACCATTCACCTGTTCCATGCTCCTCGAGTCTTAAGAAAAAGTGAAAAATACATGTTTGATTCTGTTTAAGTAATGAGAATCACATTATACAATTACACGTTTTGAACACTACTGTACCTTCTGTAGTCAAAATCAAAAGTAGCAATAATTATGTCCATGCTGGGCTGGAAGTCTGGCCTTGCCATTCAGAGCACCACGACAGCAACCAGCAGGCATTCATCAGGTCTGACCAGACCGTGGGAGCAACTAGTAAGGCAGTTTGGAGGTAGTAATTCACCAAACTACAGGAAGCCCTCACAGCAGTACATCTTTAGAACTAGCAATTTTAGCCTCATCAGTGGCAATTTACAAGTGATTTAATGGGCCTGAATCATGGGCCTATTTCAACATTTATGAGTGGACATAAAAAGTTATGACAATTTGACATTACAAAATGAATATTAATATTAAAAATAGGCTTGGCTCTTAACTGATATTCCATGTCTGAGATACTAGGATATTTCAGGGTTATAGATATATATAATGTGTGTGTATATATATATATATGTGTGTGTGTGTGTGTTTGTGTGTGTGTGTGTGTGTGCGTGTGTGTATATATATATATATATATATATAAAACCTTAAAACACAGATATCAGAGGACACAGATGGCAGTGGCCAACATAGAACAGAGAAAGAAAAGGAGCAGGGCACTGGCAATGAAGACCACTACCATGAGGGGAAATTGGCATTTTCCAGATATAACAGCTATTTTCTGTGCAATATGGCAAAGTTTCATAATTTCTGCTCCTTGCTCTCCTCATCGGAAAAAAATATAAGGTAGTACTTATGGCCCTGAGTATGTTGTAAATATTAAAGAGAGATTCTATACATAATAATGCAATGCATGACAAAGTGGATGTACGTGAAACTCCATCTGTATATCACATTTTGATTACAAGTTATAATAAATTGCTTTAGAAAAACAGTCGAAATTACCACTCATTCACGAATAACAATTTCAATGGGAGAATTTGCAAAAATAAGCTATTTGTATTTGTTCTGTACAGATACAGATGTTTTCTTGTCAGGGTCATGTAGTCAGATACAGCAGTACTTAGTGGTCTTAGTTTTGCAATTTAGGGGCTGATTTTCACTGACAATTATCATTGTAAATGAGGCAAAAGGACTTAGCGGACGAGAAAATATCCAACTGAGAAAATTATATGACATTAGTTCTGATAGCATTCCTACAGAGTCTCCTGCTATAACCATGGGAAGAAGGTAGGAGACTAGGAGGAAAAAAAGAGAGAGAAGGAATGGAGCAGACAGTGATAAATATTCCAGGGGAAGAGGAGAAACATTCCAGAAAAAATAAGCAAGTTAACTCGTGAGTCTAGACACTGAGGATAACGTGAAGAATTTATTCAGTATGTCAAGACTTGTTACTCATGTTAAGAGTGGAAAAGAGAAAAGTAAAGAGAGTTCACACTCAAGCACACACACGCAGAGACACACACGCATCACTGAAGATATCAACAGTGGGAAGCTATAAGGGATATGTCACGTGAAAACAGGATTTTACAACAAAAGCTAAAAATTCACAGTGAAAATAGTCTTAAACATTAGATACAAAGACATTACATATTTAAATAGACTTTTCCCTCGGTTTCACCCTGTGAGCCTATTTGTATATACACAGAAATAGGTATCAGCCAAAATTCATGACACTGATGCCATTTTAGTCCCTGTCCTTTAAGGACACCACGTTCTCTGGAAATTCCTCTCTCCTCCCGTCTCAGTGAAACAGGTGGGAAAAGTATCTCATGTAAAGAGAAAATTACTGAACCAAAGGAGGTTCTTGGCCCATTTTACAAACACAACCCGAAAAAAGGCAAAGTGTTGTCACTTAATTCTTTTATGAGGGATGGAACACAATGAAGAAAAGTCAGCATTCTGCGACCTCTAGATCAAGGTAGACGAACATTCTGATAGCCAATTACACTGTGGGTTGGAACAGAGGGCCGCTCCAACAAGCAATTTTCCCACACCAGCTGGATATCCTAGACCTCAACCCAATTCTGCCACTATCTACCAGGAGTCAGCACCAGATTCCAAAGCTTGAGGGCAGAGTCCCACCAGTCTACCCACTCCCTGCCCATTTCAGATGCCACAGGCAAGTCCAAGTTGTCATCTGTGCCTCTCCCCGGCTGTAGACCTGTGGTTGGTTCCAAAAACCACCTGCTTGGATTTGATTAATTTGCTGGAGCAGGACACAGAACTCCGAGAAACATTTTACTGACTTGATTACCAATTAATTATAATAACAGGATATGACTCAGGAACAGCCACACTAAAGAGATACATAGGGCAAGGCATCAGGAAAGTACTCGGAGCATCCACGCCCTCTCTGGACCATGCCTATCCCTGGATATCCACATATTTACCGACAGCAAAGCTTTCCGAACACTTCCTATGCTTCTGGGAGTTTATGGAGGCTTCCTTACATAGACATGACAGATTAAATAAGTGGCCATTGTACTCAACGTCTAGCCTTCTGCTCTCATTGAAGGTCAGGAAGATGGCACTGAAAGTGCAACCCTTACCAGAGAGGGGCGGGGGGATGGGGGAAACAGGTGATGGGGATGAAGGAGTGCACCTGTCCTGATGAGCACCGGGTGATGGATAGAAGTGTTGAATCACTATATTGTACACCTGAAACTACTTTACACTGTATGTTAACTAACAGGAATTTACATAAAAACTTAAAATTAAAAAAAAAAGTGCAACCCTCTAATTACATGGTTGGGCCACTTGACAACTAGCACCCATCCTCAGGTGCTTTCCAAAACTGACATCATTAACATAGACAATTTCATGGCTGTTATTATAAAGGGTTTTATGAGCTCTATGGCAGAAAGGGGGATGAAGACCAAATTTACATATATATATATAAAAGATTTTATTTATTTGACAGAGAGAGAGAGAGAGCACGAGCGGGGGGCAGGGGTAAAGGGAGAGGGAGAGGCAGACTCCCTGCTGTGCCAGGAGCCCGATGCGGGACTCAATCCCAGGACCCCTGGGATCGTGACCTGAGCCAAAGGCAGACACTTAAGCAACTGAACCACCTAGATGCCCCCAAATATGTATTTCTGTCTATAAATCATAACATCACAACAGGTTTTACTAAAAAAGGAAATTTGAGGAAATGCTTGAAGGATGACAAAGAATGAAGCAAGCAAGTCCCAAGGAATCATTTCAGGCCCAGTGGTGCACCCAGGGAACACATCCTAAGGCAGACACCTGCTTGGTAAGTTCAAGGTTACTGTGTCTGAAATAGAATGAGCAGGAGGGGATGTAACAGACCATTTCGTGGAGGGACATCTCCATTTGTCATTTAAAGGAGTTTGGCTTTTGCACTAAGTGAGGTGAATAGCCATTTGCTTAATGTACTTTCTTCATTTATATCTCTCCTTAACTTAGATAAATTTTATAGCGTTGAGTCCAAAACAAAGGTAGATGTTTTCATTGCTTTGGTGGGAATTACTAAGGGCAAAGAAATCCCCCTCAAACATTTTATCTCCATTAAACGGAGTGTAACTTATTCAGGGAAAAGTATGGCAGATTCTGCTTCCCAGTAGGAACCTCCCCTTCTTACATAGTAAAATAATCCCTCTTTAATTCACTTGTAATATGTGCACGAAGAAAACCACATGCCCAGCTCTGGAATGTGTTGAGGCCATGTGATTACATCCTGGCCAATGGGATTGCCGGGAAAGTGTTGTGTGGGATTCCCCAGAAACACAGGTGAAGCTAGGAGGTGCATTCCATCCGCACTTCCCTATTCCTCTCTCCATCCTTCTTTGCCTCGCTGGAGAGCAGAGATCATTGTGCTCCGATCACAGGCCATCTTAGCACATCAAGTGAACTTGAGATTTATTAGAACATCAGGTGAACTTGAGATTAAGACCAAATCACCACAGGGGTAGAAGCACCCTGGATCCCATGGGGCCTGCAGTGTCCATCTGAACCTCATCCTACCAATCTTTAACAGGTGAGGTAGACTTCTACCTTTTTACACTCCTGTTTGATGAATACCAATCTATTACATGCAATGGAACCAAATTCGAACAGCTTCCATATTTTAGTCTCCTGTCTTTGGCTCCAATTTTTCTTTCTTTTTTTTTTAATCATTCCTTTGGCTTTTAAATAATACATCCATCTCTCCCCCAAGATAACTACCACGTATTTAGAAAATCTATTCACAGGGAAAAAGAGTGCCAGATCAAATAAATAGCACTACCTATAATTAAGGATATGGAGTAGTGAACCATTGAAGTCAAATCCAAGAAAAGACATTAATTGGCGGAACTACACATAGACTCACTGAATGGTCAGTACACAGGATGCCTGTAAGAAGGCTAGTAACATTGTTCAAATTAATGCACCAAGCAGAATCAGCCATGCCCATTGGTACAAAACACCACACATGTCACCAAGTATAGGGAAAATTACTCAATGTAAAATTCTTCCCAAATTCCCTCCTCTTAAAACATATGCAAAAGGTTCAAATTATAGAACTGTAGGGAATACTAATAAGTATTTCATACTCCTCTGATAAGCATCAACTCCAATGTAATAAAAATGATAAAAGTATCGTCAGTTCAAGCATGACACACAGCAGGTGTTTAATAAATGTTCATTTGAGATTTCTCCATTATAGCCCCAGTTTATGTCATCTGTGCCTCTTTTATTTCATTAGTCAAACTTGACCAAATACAATCTCCTAATATTTTCACAGGACTGTGAGAATCACAGGAAATAATAGGTATGGAAGCCATATAAATAAATGAATAGTGTTGTTATTGGTACATGTACAATTTATGTCAGTATTATATTTTCATTAGATTAAGAAATATATTTATGTTTCTTTCCACAGGTCTAGCCATTCTTTCAATTGCTAAGAAATGACAGTATTATCTTTTATTTTAAGATGTATGACTGTTGCAAATACATACAATATGGAAATATAGAGCAGTTAAAATGGTTACTCTCACTTAACTGAGGACAGTGAGGATCAAACAGTACAAGCAACGTATACAAAGCTACTCAATTGGGAAGAGAGTAGGGAAGTTTTAGATGGGAGTCTTCTGGATGCAAAATACAGTGTATTCTTTTAATCCCATAGTTAATATCTGCAAAATGATTCCCAGAGAGCATGAGGATGACCACAATCAATCTGGCTAGGAGAAGTATTGTTAAAATCACTTTGCTAAGACATTCAAATAGCAGGGTCCACCAATGGATCCCTGCATATATGAATAGCTCAGGCAGATGTAAAATGGTCAGAGAATTAATTCCTTTAAGTGTTACAGACACACTGCCTGGCCATCAGAGAGACAAACTTTCTGAATGGAGCAGGGATGTTCAGAGTTGTATGCATGAACCA
The DNA here is from genome assembly GCF_002201575.2 of Neomonachus schauinslandi. Classification (NCBI taxonomy): domain Eukaryota; kingdom Metazoa; phylum Chordata; class Mammalia; order Carnivora; family Phocidae; genus Neomonachus; species Neomonachus schauinslandi. The sequence goes on from NC_058419.1 coordinate 117,498,019, forward strand.
GAGCAGAGTGTAACTCTAAACCTGGTCGACATGGAGAGACGGGTGGGGTGTCTCTTGGACCAGTAACGGTGCTAATCTGGAAAATACTGTTGTTGAGATAAGATCTATCTTCCTCCACTCGTGTAATCAGGAGATGTTTAATCTTCAACATATCACTTAACTTCAAAACAAATATATAAATGTTGACTATACAAAATAGAAATTTCATCATTTCAGTGTGAGTGATCTCTGATCCCTGTATTTCCATGAACAAAGCAATAATTCCTATCAGTCTTTCTTACATTAAAAAAAAAAGCAAACTCTTATGAACTATACTGGAAATTAAAAACTTAATAGAGGGGCGCCTGAGTGACACAGTCAGTTAAGCAGCCATCTCTTTGTTTGGGCTGAGGTCGAGATCCCAGGGTCATGAGATTGAGCCCCCCACCCCCAGCAGGCTCTGTGCACAGTGTGTGGAGTCGGCTTGAGATTCTCTGTCCCTCTCCCTTGGCACCTCCTGCTCCGGCGCTCGCTCTCTCTCTCTCAAATAAATAATCTTAAAAAAAAACTTCATAGAAAAAAATAAGCAAACCCATTTATCTGAATAATTTAGTATTTCTCAGGCATATGTCAGAAATATTATTTACTTTCCAACCCACGATATCTTAACGGTTGGCACAAATAATATAATTCACAAACAACAAAACTGAACTGATTGGTTGAATTTGCCGAGACTACAAAACACATTTTAGCAATGTTTATTTAAACTAATGGTTCCATTTTATTTATTGAAGTGTTTCTGGGCCAAGAATTAGGTAGGTTTTTTTCTTCATTACTTCTTTTTTTTTTTTTTTTAAGATTTTATTTATTTATTGAGAGAGAGAGAGTACAAGCAGGGAGAGTGGAAGAGGGAGAAGCAGGCTCCCCGCGGAGCAGGGAGCCCGATGCGGGGCTCGATCCCTGGGATCATGACCTGAGCCAAAGGCAGACGCTTAACTGACTGAGCCACCCAGGTGCCCCTCTTCATTACTTCTTATAAATGCTCTCATCTTCTTATTGACCAACAACATGAATTCTAAAGAACAAATTAATATCTATTATTCTCAGCTGTAAATGTAGCTATCATTAAAACAGAACAAAGTTCTCACAAATGCATAGATCATTTCATTTATCGGGAGTAGCAACACTCAATTAATAAATTTTAAGAGAAGCTTGTTTAATTTGGAAGCAAGACACTTCCACTTTGATTAACTGAGTACACAAATACTCCATCATTCCCTAGATATGCATAGTCAGTGGATTCTAAAGACATTCATGCAATATTTGTTTTATGCAATTAATTACCATCCTGTAAATATCTACTTTGTAAAACAAGGACAGTTATCACCGTTGATACCTAAACCTGAATTATATTTCCCAGAAGAAGTGAAAGTAGGACTCTCATTGGGAGGACAGATCTACATTGTAAAAGCAGACATTTAAAGGCAATACTACATTTAGTTTGAGGAAATAAAATAGAAAACAAACAAACAAACAAAAAATCAAGTAAACACCACAGGGAAGATGCCTATTTGTAAAGTATGTTGATTTGATAATACCTGCAAATACGCCTTAGCCTTACATGTCAGCAAGTGTCTTTGTTCCTTCAAACAAGATTCACCAGGAATTGATGCAGACTGCAATTTCCGTATTTATTCTACATGTAACTAAACAGAATAAATCCCTGGATCCAAGATGGAGTTAAGCTGTAAAATGATTAGGTATCGTCTGATGAGCCAGAAACGTATGAGAAGAATAACAAGCATTACCCCCATCACACTCTAGATGACCGAGAAACCCTGATGTACTGGTTCTATAGGAATGTGATTTCCTCTTAGAGCAGAGAGGGATTTGACCTTTCTTTCTTAGACATCACATTAAATCTTGTTGTCACAAACAGTTTGCCACGGAAGGTATAGGAAATAAGGTTCTAGGGGAAGGAGAAACAAGCATTATTAGCAGTTTGCACCTTATCAAGGTGTTCTCAGTGACTAAGAAGAGTTACAGGAGGAGACAGCCTTGTACTTGGCATGCTACTTGTGAACTCCCTATTCTTGCATGCAATTGATTTTAAAAGTTGTCGTGGGCTCTCCTTATTAGACAAGTGGTTCTTAACAAGGGTGACATTGCCCTCCAGGGGCGGATCGCAAAATTTATAGGTACTTGTTTAAAGATTTATTTATTTACTTTAGACAGACAGAAAGAGAGAGGCGAGTGGGAGGCAGGGAAGGGCAGAGGGAGAGAGAGAGAGAATCTCAAGCAGACTCCCCGTTGAGCATCAGGCCCAAATCAGGGCTTGATCTCACAGCCCTGAGATCAGGATCTGAGTTGAAATCAAGAGTCAGACGCGCACTCTCCTCTGAACCCACCGGCGTTAAATAAACCCTATCCTCCAAGAAAAAAAAAAAAAGTCAGACGCTAAACCGAATGAGCCACCAGAAGCCCCTATTTATAAATATTTTTGATTGTCTCACGTGGAGTGTGGAAGGCAGTGCTACTGACATCTAGGTTCAAGGCCAGGGAATCTGCAAAACATCCTACATTGCAAAGAGCAGCTCCCAGAACAAAGAATTCTCTCTCTCCGAATGTCAATGGTGGCAAGGATAAGAAATTCCACCTTGCTTATCCCTGCCGCTCCCATCCTGGCTTTCCTTCTATCCCTAAATTAGGAGCGTATCCATGCTACACCTAAATTGAGTAATTTAAAACAACAGGAGCCTAGCTCAAAAACACCCTCCGATTTAGTCTTTGTTTTGGTGATGTCCCATTCCCTAGGGGACCAGGCTTTCCTACTGGCAATGAAATACCCAATGAAATTGGGAAGTTTGGCACGAAAAACTCAGCAGGGGAACACTGCCCCATACTCCTCATAACATCAATATTTTGGCCCATCAGTGACCAGATGCCAATAGTGCTCTCTTCCTGTTGGCAGACATGATGCCCACCAGTTCTTCCAAATGCCCTTGAAAAGAACAGAAACATACCACGTGGGGAAGAACCTGAACATCTCCTTCCTACCTACAACTGTGAACTTCAGAAGCCCCAATGAAGGGCTTTGGAAGCCAGAATCTACTCTTTCCAATCAGTTTCAGCACTGCTGATTATCTTCTTCACATTTGAATAACATTTATTATCTATTCCACGAAGCACCTTAGGTTACCTAAAAATGTGTGCTGTACACAGTGGTTTACATATTGCAGTATTTTCAACATTGCACGCGGTTACTGATTAGGAGAATCCTGAATCATTATAGTGGGCGGTGGATAACATTAAAAAAATACACAGAATAGCAAATAGCACAGTCCATCACACATACAAACTGAAGTATCTGTCGTCTGTACTTTTGGTTGTTTTGTAAACATGTCCATAGATTTAGTTATGTCCTCAAATGTATTGCAAGCTGCATTTCCAGTGAGGAGGCTTTTTTTTTTTTTTTTTAAGATTTTTTATTTACTTATTTGAGAGAGAGAGCGCAGGAGAGCATGAGCAGGGGGGAGGGGCAGAGGGAGAGGGAGAAGCAGACTCCCTGTTGAGCAGGGAGTGGAAGGCAGATGGTTAACCAACAGATCCATCCAGGCACCCCTCCAACAAGGATTCTTGACCAAGAGATTCTCAAGCCACTGATCTACACAGTCATCTCAGATCTCTTCTGAATTCCAGAGACTGACATTATTTCTTTCTCTATCTCTCTCCCCTCCCCCATTACCTCACTCAACCTTGGGAACGAAGACCAAGTCACACTACCAGCAACAAGTCCATTCCATTGAAGAACGCTTGTAATAAACCATCTCCCATTTTCCTGTTCCAAACAAGAGATGCCATTAAATATAAGAACACATGAGATCAGTACAAACTTGCTTTCTTTGCTACACCTGGAAAATCCTTTTGGCAAAGTGCTACATATACAGGTAGAAAAAAAGCAGGAAATGCTCTGCCATCAATCAACTCTTCATAATACAAAACAAAATGATGACAACACTCACTCACCAACAGCTCACTACTGACACCACAATACCTCGCTGGACTGAGCAAGTGAACACAGCTAAACTGAACTCCAATTTCAATGCTGCCTCATATCAGCAGTTAAAATGGCGCAAATTACTTATCCTCTTGGAGTAACAATTTCTTCAATTATAAAGTAGGGCTATCCAATGGTATCTGCCACCAAACTTCACATATGTTAAGACTGGAGGGAATGGATGGAGAAGGTGCGAGAAGACTGTCTTCCACATCATAGGCTTTCAACGAACGATTTAGTATCCTAAAATCTCTATGAGCATAGCATTATCTAATTCTACTCTTGAAACCTTATTAAGGGGCCCCTGGGTGGCTCAGTCGTTAAGCGTCTGCCTTCGGCTCAGGTCATGATCCCAGGGTGCTGGGATCGAGCCCCGCATCGGGCTCCCTGCTCGGCGGGAAGCCTGCTTCTCCCTCTCCCACTCCCCCTGCTTGTGTTCCCTCTCCCGCTGTGTCTCTCTCTGTCAAATAAATAAAATCTTTAAAAAAAAAAAAAACCCACCAGTGGGACAGAAAATCGGAAATTGAAAAATCAAGTTTCCAAGCGGAGTTAGTGCAGAGATGAGCATTAGGCCAATTTTTAAAGAATGGGGAATCGAGACAAATGACATGAAACCTTGAAGTTCTTCAAAGAAAGCAAACTCACCCGAAGGCGGGGCCACACTTATCTGGAAGACCAAAATATAAATGTGAATGGAGGCAGTTGTAAGCTGTGGGATTGCTATTTTCCTCCACAGGCAAAAACATCTGGGTCCCACATTTATCTTGGAGGCGTAACAGATAGTGCTAGAAGTTACAAACAAGCTGGCCCTAAGAATACACAAAACCCAATTAAATCATGTTTTTATTTGCTTCCGCTTAAACTAAGATCCCACAATAGCTGAGGATACTTAGGCCTTCTGATGTAACTTAATTATACTGAACACACAAAAGCCTGAAATAAACAGCTGTGAATGGCCATTAGTTCATACTCACCACCGTGGTGGCCACAAGTCCCATGTGACACTTGAGTCTTTCAAATGGGGTCAGTGTGCACTGACTGGTCCTTATGAGCCTATAACACAAGCTGGACTTTTAATACGATGGTACAAGTCCATGAATGTAAAATATTTTGGTAATTTCAGAAATACTGACGGATGTTGAGATGGCATGTTGGACAAATTAAGTGAAGTAGACTGTATTATTAAAATTATCTAAAAAAAAAAAGGGGGTGCCTGGGTGGCTCAGTCGTTGAGCGTCTGCCTTTGGCTCAGGTCACGGTCCCAGGGTCCTGGGATCGAGCCCCATGTCGGGCTCCCTGCTCAGCAGGAAGCCTGCTTCTCCCTTTCCCACTCCCCCTGCTTGTGTTTCTCTTTCGCTGTCTCTGTCAAATAAATAAATAAAACCTTTAAAAAAAATTATTTACACCTGTTTCTTTTCACCTTCCTTAATGTAAGCTAAAATTTATACTTATATATGGGGCTTGCATTTTATATATATATATATATGACATATTATTGATACCATTTCCATACCATAAAATTCTACCTTTAACATGTACAAGGCAGTGCTTTTTAGTATATTAACAGAGTTCTGTAATCATCGCTACTGGCTATTTTTAGAACATTCTCACGACCCTCCACAATACACCTGTGCCCATTAACACGCCTTCCCCAAGATGCCGCTCTGGGGCGCTTGGAAACAACTAATATACTTCCTGTCTCTAAGGATTTGCTGACGGTAGGTATTTCCGATATGTAACATCACACAATGTGTCACCTTTTACAACTGGCTACCTTCAGTTACGATCAGGTTCCCTAGGTTCATCCATGCAGTAGCATGTACCAGTATTTCTTCCCTTTCATGGCTGAAGAATATTCCACAGTAGGGATAAACCGCAGTTAGCGTAACCATACTTCATTTGACGGACGTCTGTGTTGTTGCCACATGTCGGCTTTCATGGAAACTGTTGCAATGAATGTTCATGTGCAAGCTAATGAGTGTCCATGTGTATTCCTTTCACGTGGGTCATGTGGTCATTCCTTATTCCTGACTCATGTGGTCATTCTATGTTTCACACTTTCGGGAACTTACATTTGATTTTGAAAACAGCTCCACGGTTTTCTATTTCCACCAGCAGTGTATGAGGGTCGAAATGACCCCTCATCATCATTAAAACCTGTCTTTACGGAACTTTTTCACAGTCGGAAACCTAAGTAAGGCGAAGTAGTATCTCATTGCATAGCCGTTTCCATTACGTATTCCTCACATGGTGCCGGGTTAGATGGGCTATGGAAGAGCCACAAAGCTTCCATTTGTCAAATGTGCATTCACCATTTCAGTTTACTTGGATTCTTGATGTTAATTTTCTGTCTCCTGGCTTCTCCTCCAACCTAAAAATCCACATGTCTTCACGACAGATTTTATAATCATGCTGTGCTCAGTGAGCAGAGGTACCATGACAAGCAGAGCAAGTATTAAAGTTATGCCGACATTGCAGTCATAAACAAAAAGTGTTCTAGCAAACGGTGACATACGATCACCCTACTTACAACCCACTTGTGGCACACTAGTTGGTAAGCTTGCTCTAGAAAGCTCTGCCGCTCTGCATGTAACGAGCTTATTGCATTATGTTTGGAAACATCTGAACGAAAGGAATCAAGGAGCTATGTATTCCCTAACCATTTTGTAGCAAAATGCTACCGATGGATCAGTCTCAAATAATCATCTCCATAGAGGCCCTGGTGGTTGATAACAGTTCTGCATTGGTGGTTGATAATAGTTCTGCATTGAGTTGGAAGACCCTGTTCTGTGGTAAACACTTGGTTACCAAAAATCAATCTCCCATCTGCCTTGCCAAAGACTCTTGATCTCCCATTTGCGACTACATTTTTTTCCTAATCACCTCTAATCACCCTCCCTGAGAGCCAGTCATTTTGGGACCTGGGAATCTCACACTTGAGTGTAAGGGAGAGAGGATTATATTAGAGGATCCTTTTGTTGTGAAGGTATTATTGGAAGGAAACAGAAGAGGCAAAAAGCAATCAAATAAAATAAACAATGATTTCCATACACATTTTCTTTTCCAGTCCTGTAGTAAGCAATTTTTAATTTTAATATTGAGTTTTATGGGCCAAGCAAAGCACACAGCATCGTGGGAAGACTTCCTCAAAATTACAGGGTCTTAATGTGCAATTTGGGCATCAGTTTAAGGCCATTCAACTTCTCGCCATGATTGTTCCCACAAAGCCATGTAGCACTTCATGGACTTCCAAATGATGCCCTGTAATAACCCCATGAGATGCCCCTTCATGGGTTGGAGATTGCATGTTTATACTTGGCTCCAGCTGAGCTTTCAATACCACAGTAAGTAGGAGGCTGTTCCTCTCTGGATTCAAGGAATGCTTGCTCATTTTTTCACAGTTATATGCAAATAAAATAGAGAAGAGATACTATCCAATGTGCTAAATGAGTGAGATGATAGAGAAAAAAACTGTCCTTAGAATTTGGACCCTGATCTTTGGGGGAGAAAAGTCCTCTGGCACTTTGGGTTGTTAGGGTTGGAAGGATTGTGCCCTGCCCTCCCAATTTGTTTGTTGAAATCCTAACCCCTAATGTGGTGGTATTAGAAGGTGGGGCTTTTGGGAGGTGATCTGGGGCCTTTGGAAGGAGATTTAAGTCCAGAAGGTGAAGACCCAATGATGGCATTACTGTCCTTGTGTAATAGACTCCAGAAAGCGGTCTTGTCCTTCCATCACGTGAGGACACAGTGAGAAGACAGGTGTCCACGAACCAGTAAGCATGATCTCACCAGGCACGGAATCTATTTCTAACCTTGCCTATGAACTTCCAGACTTCAAATCTCTGAGAAATAATTTTTATGATTTATCAGCTACCTAGTCTATGGTATCCTATTATAGCAGCACAAACACAATAAGACCATTTCTTGTTTTATTATTATTATTTTTTAATTTATTTATTTGGGAGAAGGAGAAGCAGACTCCCCGCTGAGGAGGGACCCTGACACAGGGCTCAATCCCAGGACCCTAAGATCATGAACTAACTGAGCCACCCAGGCACCCCAATAAGACCATTTCTTAACTGAATCCAGTTTCCCATTTTCCTTCCATCTGTTGATACAGACCACTCATAGTATTCTGTAGTTTCTACAGCAGTGTCCTGGATGCTGCTGGATGTCTTCAAGGGAAGAATTCCTTAATAAACCATCTGAACAGAAATCAAGTCAGGGTTGATTTAATATGTGTATTATCTTTCTATAGGGTTGCAAATAAAATATAGGATACCAAGTTAAAATTGAATTCGAGGTACACAGCCACTGAATTCGTGTATGTCACATGCAGTATTTGTGACATACTAATACTAAATAATTATTTGAAATTCAAATATAATTGGGCAAACAGTATTTTTACACTGTAAATCTGGCATCCTTTTCAATTAGACCCTCATAGAAACACATTAAAATGATTATTACCATTTATCAGATTAGAAAATAAAGCTTAGAGAATTCTACTGGCTTTCCAAAGGTCAAAAAGGAGTTCGCAGTTTTCTGGCTCATATGTGGGAATTTCTACTTTCTTGTTCCGTCATTTCATTTTCTTTAAAATTCTGTACTCTTCAACCACCCTGTTGGAAAAGGAAACTTGGCAAACTAATTAAAATTAAGGTTCCAATGGCTAATAACCACTTGGTGTGTTGAACCAACTGAGAATATGCATTTAAACAAACAATGCCTTAATTGGAAAATGTGGACTATTCACAATGGAAACATCTTGTCAGCTGACAGATGACATTGGCCCACTCCTCATACATTGTCAATGACCCATTTCCTAGGCCTCTGAATCAGGCTGGATAGAATCGGAAGAATTATAATAGAGAATGAAATGAGGTCTGGACTTGATCCATTCAGAATGCAGTAATAAAGCCATTTTAGTGACATAATGGGCTCTTGCTGAGATTATTCCTGCCTATTTCCATGTGAACCAGTACAAAGTGGGGTTTCAGGCGCTTTGGCTCTAAGGTTCATCGCACATGGGTTCAAAGCCCACTACTTCCTAGCGAGATGATTTTGACTCTTCCTAAGCTTTACGAACTGTAGAAGGTCAGAGATTTAACTCTATCAGCAAGGTAACCTGTTCGTTGGATACAGTGTCATATATCCTTGCACAAGACACTAGACAGTTGTGTCAAAGAGAAAAAGAATTTCTTTCTACCAGGTATAGCAGTAGCCAGAGTCCCACCATTTATGCCAGTTGCACACCCCTAAATCCCAGTGGGAGACACAAGGAGATCAGATGCTACCTGCACATAATTCATTATAGGACAGGAACACCGAATGTAGGGAACTTGAATCTTTTATAATGGACAGTAAAGACTTTCTGATCTTCCCTGGAGGGAACTATTACCTTATTTATTTATTTATTTATTTATTTATTTATTTATTTATTTATTTATTTGACAGAGAGAGACACAGCGAGAGAGGGAACACAAGCAGGGGGAGTGGGAGAGGGAGAAGCAGGCTCCCTGCAGAGCAGGGAGCCCGATGCGGGACTCAATCCCAGGACCGTGGGATCATGACCTGAGCTGAAGGCAGTTGCTTAACCAACTGAGCCACCCAGGCACCCCGGGAACTATTACCTTTAATAATTATAATCGATAGGACACAAATCTATCTTTACTCTGTATGGAATCACTGCCCTGTTGTCCAAGTTTCTTCTCTATACAAACAATCTGGTAAGGATATATATAAAAGGGATAATCAGTGTCTCTGGTCGAAAGACAATGTGAGAAGGTGAGAGATCCAAGGAGAATTGTCTCTCAACACTAAGATTTCACTTCCTTATTTATACATGGGAAAAAATATTTTCTACATCATTGAGTTCCTCTTCACCTATTGTTTAGTAAAGCTCCTTTATATGGACAAGTTCTGATTCTTGCCTCCTCCAAACCAGTTGTATAAGGGCATATAACTGAATGCATCTGAGAAAGTAGAAAGTGCCTTAGGCTTAGCAACAGAATCCCCGATCACCAACTCATTAAGCAAATATGGTTAAGATCCCACCACTGACAAGTCTTTGTGATGTTCTAAATTAAACCCAGAGTGCAGGGCTTCATCCAACAACTCTTATTGGACAGACAACCTGAATTTCTCCAAGGCTTCCTTCTATCTCAAATAGGAAAAGCTTCACTTTGTCCGTAGCCTCATTAGGAATCATGAGCATATAAATCTATAAATCTACTATTGCCCAAAATTTATTAAAGGGCTAGCATATTTTAATGACCAAGGAGATAGTACAATTTCATCTAGAATCCCAAACGGCATAAAGGATGACAGAGAAAGAAAGACCACTTCATTGATATTCTGCTCTCGGATTTCTCATTTCACCATATTTGTGTGCTGGGTCTGTTTAAAATGACTTATGTGACTTTCCTCAAACAGTGGGGATATTTTTAGTTATAAGTTCATCTCAAAATCTTTTATGGATAGGTTTCCTGATGTTATCAGTTGTTAAATAATATAGTTGCCTATAACCCATAGATTTTAATTCCTTATAGAGCTGGCAAATCACTAGATAATAAATCTCAAAAGGCAAGAGGAAGCATTGATTTATCTATTTCTATCCCTTATTTTCAAGATTAGGTAAAAGATTGATGGAGGTAATCGCACATCATTTTTTATCAATAAATTTTCATCCTTGATTTTGAACAGAACTCACAGAACAAACTGTGATTCTACTTTCTAATTATAGGTAACCAATGGCCTTTGAGAGCATAATATAGACTAGTTTCACAGTGAACCATAGGAAAAGAGTAAAGTGTATAAACTCGTAGTAAAGTGTATAAACTTGTAGGAAAAGTAAAGTGTGTAAACTCGTAGGAAAACTTATTAAAAAAATAAGCATAGATAATAAAAAATGTAATTCATAGCTTCCATGCAGTTAAAAAGGAACAAACAAAATACAATCAGGCCAATAGAAATCAGAAAACAAAAAACATAAAAACACAAACACAGCCAAAGAAGGCAAAATATCTCAATACCCTAAAAAATATGAATCAGTTCAACTCATCTACTAAAAGACAGAGACTTCATACCGAAACTTCACAAAATCAAGTGGAATGAGAGCATCAAGAATGGAAAAGAGGCAAAGGGAGGTTACCTGTGACAAACAAATGGATGCAGACCACTTTCCAGAACACAACAGAATAATATCTTTAATGAGCTGACTACACAGAGAAAGTTCAGGAAGGGAAGAAACATAGGAGCCAAAACCATCATTCAAAAATAAGTATGAAAAAAAGACATTTTCAGACATGGTAAAACTCAAAGTTTTTTTTTTTTTAAGTCACTTTTTTTTTTTAAAGATTTTATTTATTTATTTGACAGAGAAAAAGAGAGCGAGAAAGCACAAGCAGATGGAGTGGCAGGCAGAGGGAGAGGGAGAAGCAGGCTCGCTGCTGAGCAGGGAGCCCAATGTGGGGCTCGATCCCAGGACCCCGGGATCATGACCTGAGCCGAAGGCAAACACTTCACCAACTGAGCCACCCAGGTGCTCCAGAACTCAAAAAGTTTTAAACTGATAATCCCAACCATAATGGCAGAATATAGGAACTGAGGCCAAGATGCCTTAAATTCATTAAAGGTAGGCAGACATGGGTGACACATACATGAAGAGAAAAGAAGAAAATAAATTGTTCAAACTAAATGAATACTATTTGAAATACGAGTGTGAAAATGTGTGTCTGTGTGTGTGTGTGGGTATAATAATAATTTGCAAAGAAAATTCTAGACTCAAAGGAGTATTATTTAGGGAGTTGAGAGTAAGTTCTGGATTGGGAAAATGAACACAAACTAAAGTGTCTTGTTTGAGGGAACAAATACTGAATACCTTTAGATTTTAGTAAAAAAAAAAAATCAAAGTATGTTTGCTAATTACTAAAAAAATAAGCATAGATAATAAAAAATGTAATTCATAGCTTCCAAGCAGTTAAAAAGGAACAAACAAAATACAATCAAGCCATTAGAAATCAGAAAACAAAAAACATAAAAATACAAACACAACCAAAGAAGGCAAAATATCTCAATACCCTAAAAAATATGGATCAGTTCAACTCATCTACTAAAAGACAGATATTCAGATTCTAAGAAAATCATATATGTATTAGAACAAAATAATTCCCTCTTAATGTCAAATATCTGATGTTCTACTGCCCATAACCAATCATCACAATGCAACAAATAAGACACTCCAATTTCTAAATATTTTAAGACAAATATATATGTCTAAATAATTCAAAGTTAAAGAATGAGATAAATATTATACAATATATAGAAGGGAATTTAAGTGAAAATCAGTCTAGATGGAAATTAGCTAGATGAACTAAAACAGTAAATAAATATTTTTATGTCTTTTAAAAAAAGAGACAAATTAAAAATAAATGACGTGATCAACTGTTAAAGCTAGAAAATGCCAAATGGAGCCAAAACAATAAGATGAAAGGTGAAAAAAGTTAAAATGGAAAATAAAAAACAACCAAATTCCCACAGATCAATGAATCTAATGTCGGTTCTATGAAAGTGTAATGAAACACATAAATATCTACAAAGAGGGAAAAAAAACCAGAGAACACAAAAATAATAATATTAAAAATAAAGGGCATAACAACAGATGCTATAGTGATTTCAGAAATCATTAGAAAACACGATTATACAAATTAAAGCCAAAAATATAAAATCAAGGAAATAAATTCCTACAAATGAATTAATAGAAGATTTAATAGAGGAGTGAACATAAAAGCAATTAAAGCAGTAATACAAATTCTGACAAAAACTCCAACTAAGCCTAGTGGTTTGTTTGGTTTTTTTTAATATTTTATTTATTTATTTGTCAGAGAGAGAGCACAAGCAGGGGGAACAACAGGCAGAAGGAGAAGCAGACTTCCCACTGAGCAGGGAACCCGATGCAGAGCTTGATCCCAGGACCCTGGGATCACGACCTGAGTCGAAGGCAGACACTTAACCGACTGAGCCACCCAGGCGCCCCAAGCCTAGCGGTTTTATAAGACAGAGACTAAAATTCTACTAAATTCATTCCTGCCTAAGAATAACCGTGCTTTATAGCAGTCAAAAGATGTCAAGCCTGTCACCTTGTATCAATGAGGCTAGCATACCTGTGAAACATAACCAAAGAAAAGTAACATTAGAAAAAAATAAACTTATTTATGAATTCAGATATAAAAATAATCCTAATCAAAGCAATAAGAGCATATAGTATAATACCAATTCATAAGGAAAATTTATAATAAACAATTAAAGAAGGAATTCTCCTATGTCAATAAAAGGGTGTACACTAAAAAGGAACAGGAAAAAACCTACTCTGAGACGTACTTCAGTGAATATCCAGATATAGCTGAAAATCTCTCTGCCAGCATATATTCAACACTTAGGCAACATTGTACTAGACATTCTACCTAGCAAAGTGATTTTTTAAATTAGTAAGAGGCTTTAGAATTATAAAGTACAGGATGAAATTTTCATTACCTAAGGATAACATATTAGTCAAGATAATCAATGCATAATTACAATTTATATGAGAATCGGGCAGGAGCCTAGGGACAAGATTAACATACAACCATCAATAAGACCTCAAATGCCTCAAATACCGCATTCTAACCAGTTAGAATATGTAATAGAAAAACAAATCCTGTTTCTAGTAGCTAGTAATACTATCAAATATCTTGGCATGGATCTAATGAAAAACATATGCTGTGAAGAAATCATTCCAGAAGAACCAAATATGAATAAAAGTTTAACGGGTTAACAGAAATTAAGAGACCAGAGTAGCATGATTTGTTCAAGGAGTAGGATAAAATCTCCGTCAAGGGTCAATTCTTCTCCTCCTTTAACTAAAATTTCTTTTTTTTTTTTTTAAAGATTTTATTTATTTATTTGAGAGAGAGCATGAGAGGGGCGAGGGTCAGAGGGAGAAGCAGACTCCCTGCCGAGCAGGGAGCCCGATGCGGGACTCAATCCTGGGACTCCAGGATAATGACCTGAGCCGAAGGCAGTCGCTTAACCAACTGAGCCACCCAGGTGCCCTCCTTTAACTAAAATTTCATTCAACATCTGAAAAAGACTTTTGATGGCATTTAACTAAAAGTTCCTAAAATTCACATGGAGGAGGGAATATGCAAGAATAGCAAAGACAGTTTATACATGCAAACTTTGTATATGAAATTCTATAGTTGTGTCACAGTTAAACCATGAATACTTGGACCTTGTGGTTTTCTCAAACATCTCTTCCGACCCTCCACTGAGTAGCTTGTCACGTGCCAATCCAACACCAAGAATGGCCAAGAGTGATTAAGACCAATCAAGTCCAAACCATTACTCCTGTGGGAAATGTGGTTTCAAAAGCAAGGTCTCAGCCAGTCAGGCTATGGCATTCCCAGTCTGATAGAGGAAGATTCAGGAAAGGGTATATGACACGATTCAGACCTAGAAGGCTGCTGGGGAACATCCCTGGGTGCTTCTTGAAGGATTAAAATACCCCAAGAGTTAAAGTCAACCATGCATTCCCTTACTTTGATAGCATGGACAAGCAAAAAGTACCCAGCCAGCATCTTGAAATCAGCAGAAGGAGGAAGCTAGGACTGAGAGGAAAGGAGAGTAAAGACCAACACGGGGAAATCGAGTCACAAGCACCGGGTCAAGCCAAACTGGGCAGCCTCATAACAATTTCTGAATTTTGTAAATTTACAAAATTATCCTCCTGAATACAGTGAGAGTTAAGTACTCAACACAGGGGCTCTCTGAAACACCAATTCTCATGGGGCCTTCAAAACACAACTCAGTTGATATAAATTAACCCACAAGCCAGGAAGGAAGAGAAACAAGGAAGAGACGGGTAGAAGAGGAGCTGGTATAGACAAGGGCCTGTGGAGAACAGATCTTTCATGAACTTGAGGGCTTCTCTGCAAGTCAGGCCCAAAAAGCACTCTCATTCCTTTTCCCCTTCCACATAAAGCTTCTCTGCTCTTGAGCACACTTCCCATTGTCTCGCAAACAAGCTTCTAAATAAATTTATATGATTCTACTGTCTGGGAAGGCCCCCATCTACCTCCCCTACACATTCATCTTCCTCTTGAAAACCCAGCTGAGATAGTCACTTATGTGCAAGTGGCTCCCTGCTTTCCACAGGCTCCTCATATCTTTCCACTCGCTGAAGCCCTTCTTAAGTCTGACATCACCAGGCTGGCAATTATAGATGCATTTCCACGCGATCTCTTCTGCTCCTGTTAAGATCCATTATTGTTTAACTTTTCGAATACTTGCCTTCTTTCCAAATACATTGTAACCTACTTGAGAACAAGAGTTAAGTCCAACTTTAATGTTCCCTTATACTTTCAACATAGAAAGCTTTTAGAAAATATTGGTGATAGAATTGGATTTCTGGAGTCGTGCTTTTTGGAACATCTTCATTGCACTAGATTCTTCTTGCCACTCCATTTCTTCGAACCAGATTCCATTCGGGGTTACCATTAGGTTGCCTCTAAATTGTAGAACTTGCTCACTTGCCTTTGATCAGTTAACTCAGAAGATGTAACTATGAATTTTGGTTAACCTCTCCAGACTAATATCTCCTGGCAGCAAGAGGCCAATTGAATCTCCACAATTTCAGACCCCAGGAATTCATTTGTACCCTGGGGCACTGTTGTGTCCAGGGAGGGGAGGAGATGACAATCCCCAGGCTTAATCCTATTTATCTCCTTTCCAAGGCAGCAGAAACAGATTGCTTTTTACTCTGCACTATTCTGTGCTGCCGAGGACTTCATTTACAAAAACAAACTCCAAGATAATGAACTCCTTCCTTGCTCCTGAAAGCTGAGCTAGGTGCTCGACATTTTTTTTTTTTTTTAACAATGATGATTATCAGAAGTCAAAAGTTCACCAATGAAACTTGAAAGGAGTTAGGATGCCTAATATTAATGACACACATACCTACCTTGAAATCTCCCTTTTTGAAATATTGTTTTCACAACCCTTTGTGGCTGATAGTCAAATCACATCGCAGAAAAATGCAGTTAACTTTCTATATATGAAACTGTAATTACCATGAGTTATTAGTTAACTTAAACCAGAGCTGAAAAAGGCTGATTTAAAAAACCCTACTTAATGGTAACATGTTCATAAACCACCACGCAGTTGAGGATGTGATTAAATGAATTAAAAGACGATTTTAAATTTTCATTCACAAAATGTATCACATGTTACAATGTGCTTTATTGAATATATAGGGATTTGACTATGTTTTTATCAAAGGTTCACAAACTTTCTATTACGGGGTACGCAAAAAAACCGAGCATGAGGCCTCATGTTAAAAAGAGGGGGAAAAAAAGCTCTGTTTTTACATGACGAATTATTCTAGCACAGTGACTCTCACCTGTAGACTATTCTGCCCACTTGATCCCATCCAGGGACATCTGTCAATATCTGGGAGCAATTTCCATTATTGGGAGAAGAAGAAGAGGTTGCTAACCGGTATCTGTTAAGTAAAGACTGGGAATGTTGCTGAACATGCTACAATTCACAGAACAGCCCGCTCCTGCCAAATAAACTGCTATCCACTCCCAATGTTAATAGTGCCAGGTTTGAGAAATCCTACCTGGAAGGTAAGAATAAAGAAAATCACTCTAAATGTAAAGAAAATAAGTTTAAATATATGTTCACAGTGAAGAGCTTAGTATATATGCAAGAGAATATATTTGAGGGAAAAAAAAAGACTGATACATTTGTTTGTATGAAAATTAAACACAGTTTTTATATCAAAACATAATAAAGGGGTGCCTGGGTGGCACAGCTGGTTTAGACTCCGACTCTTGGTTTCTGCTCAGATCATGATCTCACGGGTCAGGGGATTTAGACCCACACGGGGCTCTGTGCTCAACGCAGATTCTACTTAAGACTCCCTCTGCCCCTGCCCACCATCCCTTCCTCTCAAGCACCTATGTGCACGCTCTCTCTAAAATAAATAAATAAATCTTAAAACAAAAACAATAAAGAACATACAAAAATACGTGACAAACTGGGAAAAGCTAATTGTACCAAACGTTGGCAGTACAGAATGGATTCCATAATATAAAAAGAGTGCTTACAGATCACCATGAAAAAGGCCACCACCCCCCAACTAAAAAGAATAATCATCGAATGAACTTTGATTCACAAGACAAAGAAATATGAATATATGATAAACACATGAAAACAAGTCAGTCTCACTGGGAACCAAATTTAATTTCTCAAGCTAGAAAACCCTATAAAGATAATATTACATAATGCTAATTATGGAACCATAAGTGAGATAGATAGTAGATGATAAGAACATATAATTTACTGTAGGATAGTTTCCTAATAGGGCTCAGGAATTTTTAATATGTACAAAGCATTAAACTCTGAAGTATCATTTCAAAGAAACTACTAAGAGAGAATAAGGAAAGATAGGTTAATAATTTCTAATGATTGATATTTATAATTGATAACAGAAAACAAACAATATATCTCAAAAAGTAAGGTAATGAAATGATGCTACTCCTTAAAATAACATAAGGGAACAAGAGATGTGAGATGAGGAAAAAAAGGAAAACTCCTATAAGATACTATTCAGGAAAGGTCAGTTGAATTAGTATCCTTAAAATAATCAAGTTAAGTGTCAACTGATACTTGTGTGAAAAAATAACAAAAGGATTAAGCACATTATCTGAAGATTCATAGATAACAGAAAGAGGAATGAAAGATGTACCTCTAACTAGTTTGGGAACAAGAGAATTTTCAATGGGGAATCTGTTTCTGTGAAGATTCAGGTATAAAACTATAGTATGATGGAGGAACTGAAGTTAAGTTCCTCATGGCTATGGCTAAGGGGACTATGGAGAAGGGAGTGGGAAAGAGATCCAAGAGGTTATTAGTGAGTATCGATTTGTTTCAGAAGAAGGATGCAATGCTGTAGTGTAAACATTGAGAAAAATTATACTAACATTCATTTGCAACATTCAACGAATATCCATTGGATTTCCCTATATACCTGGAACCATAGAGATTCACAAGTGAACATATAATTTACTGTAGGACTGCCAGCACAGGTCCTTGAGTTTATATTTTGGTTTCTGGAGGTGAAGATGTAAAATAATTAATAATATAAGGTATGTAGTAGGTACACTTCTAAGATGGCCGCCAATGATGTTACCTCCAACGTGATTACAGTCCATGTCCTTGTGGAATCCACAATCCCAGAGTGTGGACAGGACTTAGTGACTTTCTTTTTTTTTTTTTTTTTTTTTTTTTTTTAAAGATTTTATTTATTTACTTGAGAGAGAGAGAATGAGAGACAGAGAGCACGAGAGGGAAGAGGGCAGAGGGAGAAGCAGACCCCCTGCTGAGCAGGGAGCCCGATGTGGGACTCGATCCCGGGACTCCAGGATCATGACCTGAGCCGAAGGCAGTCGCTTAACCAACTGAGCCACCCAGGCGCCCAGACTTAGTGACTTTCTTATGATGATAGAATTCAACAAAAATGTTAGGATTTTACTTTTGAGATACGCTTTTAGAAAATTATGGCCTCCATCCCACTGGCAGTCTCTTCACTGTTGCAAGCTGGCTCACGTTGATGACACCCCCTGCCATGTTGTGGGCTGTGCTGCAGGGAATCTGAGGGAGCAACTTAAGGTAGCCTCTGGCCCATAGGCAGAGGAACTAAAACCATCATTTGAATAGAGTGGAGGAATTGAATCCTACCAAGAGTCCAGGAGATGATCCTGGAAGAACAATTTTTCCAATTAAACCTTGAGACGCCTATGGCCATGGTTGAAACCCAGATGGCAGCCTTGTGAGGGACCCTTAGCCAGAGAGCCAAGTCAAGCAATGCCCAAATCCCTAGCCAAGAGAAATCGTGTAAGAATAAATGTTGGTTGTTTTCAAGTATGAGATTTTAGGATGATTCGTTACATAACAATGGATCCCTAAGGAATGGATAAAGATAAAGAGTTTAAGAGATGCTCAAGAGGAACTTGCACTTTGGTTTGTTCAGAAGTAATCAGTGAGGGACTCTGAGGAAACACTTTAGTGTAGAGCGTCCCATAAACAGACATTCTTTTGCAAAATTTGAATCCTCAGTAAAAAGAAAATGTCACACCAGATAAGGGACCAAAGGTATTATTTTTCTGTGCTTCAAATGATGTGCTACGAATAAGTAAAAATGGGGGCTCCTGGGTGGCTCAGTCGGTTAAGCGTCTGCCTCCGGCTCAGGTCAAGATCCCAGGGTCCTGGGATCAAGCCCCGCATCAGGCTCCCTGCTCAGTGGGGAGCCTGCTTCTCCCTGTCCCCTGCCCCTTCCCCCCACTCTCGCTCTCTCTCTGTCAAATGAATAAATAAAATCTTAAAAAAAAGAAAAAGAATAAGTAAAAATGCTTCCTATACCAAGGAAGAAATTTAGCACAAGAGGCCAACGTAATGTAAAGCCAAAATTATCAACCATGCAGGTTGTTGTGGATGTTCTTTGGTACAACCACCATGGACTGTCATTCTTCAGTGTGCTAAAACTTAATAACCACTTCAAAAGGACCAAAGGACCTCTCTACTCCAGATTCTGAACAGACCTTTGAGATAACCAACAAATCTCCAAGGAATGGAAGTAAATGGAAAACTCCAACTGTTCCTTCTTACCTACTAGGTTCCCTATACGTTGTTGTAAATATCAAAGCAAACTCATGTTACTAGTTTTATTAGGTATGTGTAAACATTGGGACCCTCAGCTAATATACATTAGGGAGTCAATAAGTGCTTGATGGATTATAATCTAAATCTTGCTTGAACAGATTCACATTTATGTTGTTATTCGAAAACTTGTTAAGAATAACAAGACTACCTATTTCCTCTTTATTGAAGTTCAGTCATCAGAAATCACACTTCTGTCCTTTTACACTGGTATCATGAACCATTATATATTCAGATGGGATGCACTGTATTTTGCTTGTAAATTATGGTTTTTTTCACCCCAGGACTCCTTTGGAACAGAGAACGTATCTTATTTCTATATGCATACCTAAAGCCCCAAAATGGCTTGACTCATAATAGTTTTCAATAAATGTTTGCATAAATGAATGAATAAATGGATTGAAGATATGTTCCTAAAAGCCAAAATTGAAAGCTATGTCTCTCTTAAATATAATATTTAAGATGCAATTTGATTTGTAACTCAAGGATAAGAATGAATTTCTATGTGCAATTTGAATATAAATACGCTTCTGAACCCTGAATGTTATGGAAATATTGTTCTGGAAACTAACAGCAGCAGTTAAATGCTTCAGAAAATGTTTTTCATCTAAAGCAGACTGCAATAATGTCATCCCCCCCCCCCCCCGCAAAAGACAGAGCTACATCTATCTGAGAGATGTAAGAAAATAATGCTTAAAATGCTTAAAAACTTAAAGATCAAAAAGAAAGGATGAGGGTGACTGGGTGGCTCAGTCAGTTAAGCATCTGCCTTTGGCTCAGGTGATGATCAAGGGGTCTTATCATGCCCCATATGTCAGGGTCCGTGCTCAGCAGGGAGCCTGCTTCTCCCTCTCCCTCTGCTCTGCCCCCCAACTTGTGCGCGCGCTCTCTCTCTCTGAAATAAATTAAAAAAATCTTTAAAAAAAAGGAATGGATGAGTAAAAAACAATTAGGGATAAAACAAAACTAAGAAAAAACTGTGAAACTTGAACGGTTAATTCATTCATCAAAAGGACGATCCAGCAACAACTTCTCCCCATTCTCATTTAGAACATCAATCTCCAACTACTGCTGAAGGAGACATTGGTACCAGAACAGACCAAACTAGACAATAAGATCATGATGGTCTTCGTCTTTTAGAGGGTTACCATCCAAAAGTAATATCCTTCATCCATGCATTGAACATATATGAAGTGAGCACCTCCTATAAGCAAGGAACTCTGCAGTCATTGAAGAT